>NW_007259384.1:90016-169653 GCF_000164805.1 Carlito syrichta
GTCAGTTCTTCCTTCTTAAATGGTTCCAGAACATAGTCACTCATTTTTCTCACTACTTCATCTACACATGGGCATCAAACCCCTACCACCTACCTGTGGTCTGTGGTTTTTCTTTTCACAGTTGAACAGCAGTCACAAGACGGGTAGAGTGAGTCCTCAGAGGTGTCCTGAGAAGACTTGGAGAGACACACACACACACACACACACACACACACACACACACACACACACACCTGTCTCACTGCGGTCTGGCCATGCCCAGCTGCCAACAGCTCCAAGGACTTAGCCCAGCCACTTTTTCAGAGTCACATTCACCTCGTCCTTCTCCCTTTCCCCACCCTTTCCCCCTCTTCTCCCTCCTTGTCTTCTTCTCCCCTCTTTTTTCTCTCCTTTCCCACCTCTTTTGTTATTTGCTTTTTTTTTTTTTGAGTTGGGAGTCTCACTCTGTCACCCAGACTGGAGTGCAGTGGCCGCTCCCGGCCATCGCAGCCTCGACCTGCTGGGCTCCGGCGATCCTTCCGCCTCAGTCTTCAAGTAGCTGGAACTACAGACACGTCTGGCCACTTTTTTTGATTTTTTTGATTTTTTTTGATTTTGTAGAGATGAGGGCTCGCTAAGTTGCCCAGGCGGGTTTCGAACCCGCGGGCTCAGGCAATTCACTCACCTAGGCCTCCACTGAGCCCAGCCGGCCTTTCTTCTTATTTACACAATACAAGTACAGACATAACTTGTAGATACTACAAATTTAGTTTAAGATGAGCTAAATTAAGCAAATATCAAAATAAGGTGAGTCAAAAAAAATTTGTGGTTTCCCAGTGCATGTAAAAGTTATGCTTATGTTTATGTTCTCACTCATAAGTGGTCCTTGAACAACTACCTTAATACAATAGGAAAAGCATTGACAACAGTGAGAAACTGTGGTGAGGAGGGGGAATGGGGAGGTGGGTTTGACAGTAGTCGAAATTTGCCTAGGGCAGGGTGGGCAGACCTCATCAGCAAGGGTACCTGCACAGTGAATATTTGTATACCTAACTCTGAATTGTACCCTACAATTTTAAAATAAAAAAACAAATTAAATTTTTAGAAAAGTTATGTTTAAACTATACTGTGGTCTATAAAGTGTGCACTAGCATTATGGCTAAAAAATGTACATACCTTAACAAAAACATACTTCATCGCCAAAAAAATGCTAATAATTACCTGAGGTTTCAGAGTGATTATCTCTTTGCTGATGGAGGGCCTTCCGTAGGTGTTGATAGCTGCTGACTGATCAGGGTGGTGGTTGTTAAAGGTCGGGCACTTTGACAATTTCTTCAAATAAGGCAATAATAAGATTTGCTGTACTGATTGACTTTTTTCCACAAAAAGATTTCTCAGTAGCATGTGATGCTCTTTGATGGCATTTTGCCCACAGAAAAAAATTATTTCAAATTGGAATTAATCCTCTCCATCCCTCCCATGCTTTATCAAATATGATTATGTAATATTCTAAATCTTTGATTGTCATTTCCAGAATTTTCACATCCTCTTCATCAGAGCTAATTCCCTTTCAAGAAACCACTTTTTTATTTTATTTTCTTATGCACAAGAAGCATCTCCTCATCTTTTCATGTTTGATCATGAGATTACAGCAATTCAGTCACCTCTATAGGGTTCACTTCTAATCTAGTCTTTTTACTACTTTCACGCCATCTGCAGTAACTTCCTCCACTGAAGCTCTTAGCTGTTCAAAGTCATTCATGAGGATTGAAATCACTTCTTGTAAACTTCTGTTAATGTTAATATCTTGACCTAATCTCAAGAATCACAAATGTTCTGAATGGTATCTAGAATAAATAATCTTTTCCAGAAGATCTTCAGTTGACTTTGCTCAGATAGATCAGAATAATCACTATCTATGATATCTATAGCCTTAAAAAATGTATGGCTTAAATAATAAAACTTGAAAATTAAAATTACTCTGTGATCCATGAGATACAGAACAGATATTGTATTAGCAGGCATGAGAACAACATTAATATTCATTGAATATCTTCATTAGAGCTTGTGACCAGATGCATCCTCAACAAGCAGTAATAATCTGAAAGAATTTTTTTTTTCCTGAGCAGTAGGTCTCAACAGTGGGTTTAAAACATTTACTAAACCATGCTGCTATCATATGTGCTGTCATTCTGGCTTTGTTGTTCCATTTATAGAACACAGGTAGAGTAGATATAACTTAATTCATAGAATCCTGGGATTTTTAGATGGTAAGTAAGCAATAACTTTAATTTAAAGTCACCAGCAGCATTATCTTTTGAACTTTTGAAGCCAGGTGTTGACCTATCCTCCTAGCTATGAAAACCATAGATGATATCTTCTTCCGATTTGAGGTTGTTTCTTTCTACATTAAGTTTTTTGTTTAAGGTAGCTACTTTCATCAATGATCTTAGCTAGATCTTCTGACTAACTTGCTGCAGCTTGTATGTTAGCACTTACTGTTTCAACTTTCACTTTAGAATTATGGAGATGGCCTTTTTCTTAAACTTTATAAACCAAGCTTTGCTAGTTTTCAACTATTTCTATGCATGTGGCTTACCTCTCTTAACCTTCATAGAACTGAAGAGAGTTGACCAGGCTTGGTGGGCTAGCATTTTGGGTGACCAACGCAAGTGGATTGCCTGAGCCCACAGGTTCGAGACCAGTGTGGGCAACTTGGTGAGACCTTGTCTCTACAACAAATGAAAAAAATTAGCTGGGCATGGTAGAGGGTGCCTGTATTTCTGGCTACTTGGAAGGCTGAGGTGGAAAGACACCTGAGCCCAGCAGGTCATCGCTGGGGTGGTTGTGAGCCTGTGTGCCACTGCACTCCAGACTGGGCTACAAAGTGAGACTCCAACTCAAAAAAAAAAAAAAAAAGAGGGATTGAAGAGAGTTAAAGTTAAGGCTTTGCTCTAAATAAGATCTTTACTTAAGGGTATGCTATGGTTGGTTAGATCTTCTATCCAAACCTCTCAAACTTTCTCCATTATCAGCAATAATACTGTTTTGTTTTCTTATCATTCATACATTCACTGAAGTAGCAAAAACTTTTCCTTTTCACTCACAAGTTTGCTAACTGCTTGACACAAAAGGTATAGTGTTCATCTTTTTATGGCTTTCAATATGGCTTCCTCACTAAACTTAATAATTTCTAGACTTTGATTTAACATTACAGATATGAGACTTTTTGTATCACTTGAACAATTAGAAGCCATTTTAGGTATATTAGTAGGGCTCATTTCAGTGTTGTTTTCTCAAGGAAGAGGGAGGTCCAGGAGAAGAAAAATGGCTATTTGTTGGAACAGTTAGAACACATACAAGTATCAGTTATGTTTGCCATCTTATATGGGCAAGTTCAGGATACCCCAAAACAATTAAAAGAGTAACATTAAAGTTCACTGATCACAGATAACCAAATAGATATAATAATAATGAAACATTTTGAAATATCATGAGAATTACCAAAATGTGGCATGGAGACATGAAGTGAACACATGCTGTTGGAAAAATGGCACTAACAGACTTCTTTGAAAAAAAAAATTGTCAGAAGCCTTCATTCGAGACCCGCCTGGGCAACTTGGCGAGATCTCATATCTACAATAAATCAAAAATCAGCCGGGCATGGTAGCGCGCGCCTGTAGTTGCAGTTACTTGGAAGGCTGAGGCGGAAGGATTGCCGGAGCCCAGCCAGTCGAGGCTGTGGTGCCTGGGGGCGGCCACTGCACACCAGTCTGGGCGACAGAGTGAGACTCCAACTCAAAAAACAAACAAACAAACAAACAAAAACGATGAATAACTTGACAAATAATTTAAAATGATAATTTTAAGAAAATTTAGTGAACTTCAAGCAAATCCAAAAAACAACTCAGTGAAGTAAGGAAAGCAATAAGTGACCAGAAAGGGAAATTTAACAGAGAAACTAAAATAATTTTTAGAAATCAAATAGAAAAAATACTGTATAAAATACAGTAATAAATTATTCAAGCAAAGTTTTTGTAATTGAATGTTTATAAATATTGCAACTAATCAAGACAGAGTAATATGGAGAGATATTACTTTCTCTGAAGAGTATAAAAATCTGTACATACATATATATCTTATATATACACACTCATATCACATACATGCATATAATTATTATTTCTGGCTTTCAGTGGTAATACACTTACATTTTTGCATATTATTTGATATAATACATTGCTTCACCACAATCTACTAACCGTGCAAAATGCATTTCTATTAAAGGGCAGAGACAGTTGAAATATTAGAACCTCTTGAATTACCTTCAACAGATATTATTAGAAAAAGAACATGAGCATGAATCAACTTTCTCCACAGAACAGACATAACCATGGCATTGTGAAATACAGTAACATTACATGTCTTAGAAACTAGAACTCATTTTTGAACTTAATAAGATATGGTTTTCTTCATTCTTTAATTTATTCCCTTAATGTTCTTCATTCTTTCTTCCAGAAACAATTATTCTTTTGTTAATTTATCTAAAATAGTGCTTTCAATAACCTCTTCTATACCCTTGTGATTATTATAATAGCATTACAGAACCAACAACTGTGGAAAACGAACATGCTTAATCTCAGCAAATAGAAGTTGCAAACTTATATAAATGAAATATTTAAGATACTAAGATAATAGAGGAACCTGTATAATTAACATAGTTTTAATTGCTGTGTCGTTTTTTGGTGAAGAATAAATTATCTCTAAGACAGGATTGATAGACTTT
Organism: Carlito syrichta; assembly: GCF_000164805.1. Taxonomy (NCBI): domain Eukaryota; kingdom Metazoa; phylum Chordata; class Mammalia; order Primates; family Tarsiidae; genus Carlito; species Carlito syrichta. The sequence goes on from NW_007259384.1 coordinate 94,782, forward strand.
TCTTAAAGGACCAGATGGTAAACACTATAGACTTTGAAACAGAAACCCAGCTCTAGGGCTGTTGTTTGCCAATGCCTTTTCTACTGGACTGGGTTTCTGATGCCCAATAGTGAGGGAAATTTAAAAAAACCCATTTAAAAAACTGTTTCTGAAATAATTTATTACTTTGGTCAACTTACTTACTTGAAGAATAAGCAGAAGTGGCTTAAATTTCAGTGGGTTGGATTTAGGGTCAAGCATAAGTACAAGCTTATCAAGATACGGTAGGTGTGTCTGTTTTTATAATGCATTGTTTTTCTTAACAAAACTTAAAACAAAATTCTTAGTATTGGATTCTACATGACTCTGTTTCACCTTGCTTCTTCCCTTTCAGTTAGCGGTCTCTCACTGAAACATTGCTTCATAGTTCTGTCTTACTTCCCAATCAATATGTCGATTGTTCTGGTTTAGCTCACTGATGCCTTTCAACGAGTTGATATTCCATCTGCCTACAATAATATCAGGGCTGACATGTTAACTTATTTTCATCTCTTAATATTCTCTTTATTAACTAATATCATTAGAAGGAGATAAATGTGCCGGGCACAGTGACTCAAGCCTGTAATTCCAGCACTTTGGGAGGCTGAAGCAAGAGGATTGCCTAAGTCCAGGGGTTTGAAACCAGCCTGGGAAATTTGGTGAGACTTCATCTGTACAATAAATGAAAAAATTAGCCAGGCATGGTGGCATGTGTCTGTAGTTCCAGCTACTTGGAAGGCTGAGGCGGAAGGATCACCTGAGCCCTGCAGGTTGAGAATGTGGTAGCTGTGAGCATGCCACTGCACTCCAGCCTGGGCGGTGGCAGACTGAGACTCCAACTTTAAAAAAAAGAGAGAGATAATGTTTGTGACCTTTTCAGGTTGGATTAGATGCTCCTCTTGGATCTCACAGCTTGGTTTGTATGGCTTTATGTGTCACTTAATTTTTCTTTTTTTAATTTTGGAATATCTTTAGTTTAGGGGAAAAATATGAAGATAGTACAAAGAGTTCCCACAACCCTACACCAAGTTTCCCCTATTGTTAACACCTTACATTAGTATGGTACATCTGTTATAACAATAAATCAATATTGGCACACTATTATTGATGAAAGTCCACACCTATTTCAGATTTTCTTCTTCTTCTTTTTTTTTTTTTTAATGTTCTTCTGTTGTTCTGTGGGTCCAGTCAGAATACTACATTAAATTTATTTATCTTGTCTCCTTGGTCTTCTCATGACTGTAACATTTCCTTGGACTTTCATTGTTCTTTTTAAAGACCTTGCTATGTTTCTTTTGAATTTTGAATAGTATTGACCAATTATTTTGTAGTGTGTTGTTCAACTGGAATTTGTCTTACATTTTTCTTATGATTAAACCAAGGTTTATATTTTTGGGAGGAAGATCACAGAGGTAAAGTATTTCTTATATCAAATCAAATCAAAGATACATACTATCAACATGACATCACTGTTGATGTTAACCTTTATTATGTGGCTGAGAAAGTATTAATCAGATTTTTCCAAGAATATTCTTACTCTTTTATACACCTTTCTATACCCTATTATTTGGAAATAAGTTACTACGCACTTAAGGAGTAGGAACTTATGTTCCCCCTACTTGAGGAATGTGGTAGGCACAATAAAATTTCCCATAGACTCCAAGTCCGTGTCCTAATCCCCAGAATCTTGTGACTATATCATTTAACACGGCAAGAAAATTAAAATTCAAATGGAATTAAAATTGTTAATCCGCTGACCTCAAAATAAGGATACCATCATGAATTATTCAGTTGGGCTCAATTTATCACAAGGGCCTTTAAAAAAAAGTGGGAGAGAGAAAAAGATGCATGACTACAGAAGGACGATCACTGATATGTGGCATGGCTTACACTGATGCTGCCAAAGAGGCCATGATCCAAAAATGCGGGCAGTTTCTAGAAACTGGCAAAGGCATGAAAAAGGACTCTCCTAAAATCCCCCCAAAAGAAGACAGCACTACCTTTACCTTGATTTTTCCAATTTATATAACTGTAAAAATCTTAAAGTACCTAAATAAATTATTTAAAATTTTCTGCATGAGAGAATTATCTCTTCTCCATTTGTTTATTCGTTCTGTCATGGGAAGTTATAGATATTTATTTTATATATTAAGCGGTGATCCAACACGATTTTTATGTCATGTCCTTTGCAAATTATTTTTGCTTTGATCAACAGGAACTCCTTCAATTGACTCAAGTGTCCCTTTGAGAAACTGCCATTAGGGCGCGCACACATGCGTGTGTGTGTGTGTGTGTGTGTGTGTGTGTGTGTGTGTGTGTCTGTGTGTATTTAGCACTTTCTTACTTCAGGGATTATAAATTGTTTTGAGCTCATCTTGTATATTTACTGCCTGAGTTCTAGAATTAGCTATCAGCCGTTTATTCAATCCTAGTTTCTTTTATCATAGAAATTAATATTAAAAATCAAGTTATTGGAAACAGATGGGCTTGTTGCCTCTGATATATTCTTGCTTGTAAAGCTCCTTTGCAGCAAAGCAAAGATAAATATATGTGTATATTAACCCTTATATGAACACATCTATAAATATTTATTTATGTAAGGATATATAACTAAATTAAGGTGAACATAAGTTTGTACTGATGTTTTCAACTTAATTTTATTAACACGTTGATCTTTCTAACCTACGCCCCTTACTTGCAATCTATCATTCCAACAGTAAGAAGCCTGGCCCCCCCATTCGTCATCCATTCAAATATTACACAGTAAAAATGTATGGTATATGCTTATATGAATAAAAACATTAATTGTATACCTGAAGTTCAAAGTTAACTGGACATTATGTATGTGCTCTACCATTCCCACTCCCCTCTGTTCTGTGAATACTTCATGAGCATTGGTCATATCTTTGATTTCATCCTTATCCTGAAAATTTAACCCAAACCCTAATAATATAAAAACCACAATTATGAATGTATTATGCACATATATAAATACATCGGTTTAGTGCATTAATAATTTTTGATTCAAGAAGGGAATTTCCCTTCATGCCATTCTCAGAGTCCTGCAGAATTAGACTTTTTATTTTTTTAAAAAAAGAAACAAAACAAATTCAACAACAATTTTTTCATATTAAATATAAGATAATGAACAGAAAAATTAAAGAATTTCTTTCTTGGTCAGGGAATTTGTGAAAACATAATTGATTGTGAAATACCCCCAAAACAATATAATAAATTAATGCCCCTAGAATTAAAATCAACATAAGAGCTTTCCAAAACCTAAGTAGATCAGTGGAATTTTTTTTTAATTATATAAGGAAGAAGAAGAAAATTCTAAAAGTTTTTTTTTTTTTTTGAGTTGGAGTCTCACTCTGTCGCCCAGACTGGAGTGCAGTGGCCGCTCCTGACCACCGCAGCCTCGACTTGCCGGGCTCCGGCGATCCTTCCGCCTCAGCCTTCCGAGTAGCCGGAATTACAGGTGCGCGCTAGCACGCCCTGTTGATTTTTTGATTTATTGTAGAGATGAGGTCTCGCTGCCCAGGCGGGTCTCGAACCCGCGGGCTCAGGCAATCCACTCACCTCAGCCTCCCAAAGGCGCGGGATTACAGGCTGAGCCACCGAGCCCACTTGTTTTATTTTTAAAGTATGTATATATATGCACCTTTTTTTTTTTTTTTTGAGATGGAATCTCACTCCATCACCCAGGCTGGAGTGCAGTGACACACTCACAGCCACCTCAGTATATACCTGCTGGGCTCTGGTGATCCTTCTGCCTTAACCTTCCAAGTAGCTGAAACTACAGGTGCATGCTACCATACCCAGCTAACCTTTTATTAGGTCTCTTCAAGTTGTTCGTGCTGGTTTTGAACCCATGGGTTCAGGCAATTCATTCGCTTTGGGCTCCCAAAGTGTTGGGATTACAGGCTGAGTCACCGAGCCCATCCTAAAGCATATTATTTCAAAATGTTTTGAGATCAGGCTATTAGAACATAAAGCTTCATAAGAGTAAGTAAAGTAAATTAAGCTGGAATAGGAAGCATTATTATTATTTTTTAAAGTTTTTAAAATGTTGTTTTCAATTAGCAGTCTCTGGCAAATTTTTGTTGTTGTTCTTATTCTGAGAAATTGTCTTGTGTCATCTAATTTCTTTCTTTTCTTTTTTTTTTTTTCAGTTGCAGTGGCTGCTCCCGGCCACTGCAGCCTCGACCTGCTGGGGGCTCCGGCGAGCCTTCCGCCTCAGTCTTCCGAGTAGCCGGAATTATAGGCATGCGCCACCACCCGACTGATTTTTTGTAGAGATGAGTTCTCACCAAGTTACCCAGGTGGGTCTCGAACCCGCGGGCCCGGGCAATCCACTCACTTCAGCCTCCCAAAGCGTGAGATTACAGGCTGAGCCATCTAATTTTTAATTGTTACTTGTGATAATACTATGAGCATGGCTAAGGGTTCTAAGCTTGAATACAGATGACTAGAAAATATAGGTTTGCTTACTAAATTTGGTAACAAAAACCAAAATTAGTTCATCAATGGACATACCCAAATGCACTATATTTATATGAATATAAATAGAAAAATGCAAGATAACTGAGTTTTCATAATGAAATAAAGTCAGGAGATGAGATGGTTAGGAAACACCAAAATTAACTTTGGTTATGGTAGGGTGAATAAATGAGTGGATGTTACTGAATTTTCTTTTTCAAATACATTTGGGCACTAAATGAACAACTATTAATGTGAGATAGATATTGAAAAGTTTTACCTAACTATATACCTTCATTCTTTTCAATTATATGTGCATATTTTTAAAGTTTATTTTTATTTTGTTGTTTTGAAATTATTAATGATTTTTTTAAGATAACACAAAAATAATCAAAATGAGCAATCATATTCAAAGTTTTGAAAATGTTCTATTTAAAATAATATATTCAATAATTCACTCTTATCTTGCCTGTAACATTTCATTATCATGAAGAACAGCACACTGCTCATATATCTTTCCCAGATAGAAGGTTGCACCAAATGATTATTTAATGACAGTATAAAAATGCTTTAACTTTTCTCTTTGACCTCATTATCTGTGGTGAGTCAGTAAACAATTTTTTTAATCACTGCTTTTGTTGTCTGAGACACATACTCTGTCTTCTTGATTTCTGTTAATAAAATGCAAGTTAAGACAGCTAGGGAATACAGAGCCATGTTGTTGGAAATATTCACTTCTGAACATGAAGGGCACTCACTAGATTTTCAAACTAGTCACATTCCTTAAGCATATTGAATGTATTAAGGAAATTTCAAAGATTTATTTGAATGTTACTGTTATGGGTTGAATTGTGTTCTCCCCCAAATTCTAAGCCCTAATGCTTCAGATTCTTTCCTGATTCTGGAAATAGGGTTGATGCATATGTAATTAGTCAAGTTATGATGAGGTCACACTAGAGACAGGTAGTCTCTAATCCAAGATGGTATCTACATGGTATCTTTATGAAAGGTAAATTTAGAGACAGACATGAACACAGAGAGAATGCCATGCTATCATGAAGGTAGAGATCAGGGCGATGGAGTCTGCAAGCTGAGGAATGCTAAAGATTGCTAGCCCATGATCAGAAGTTAGGAGGTAGTCATGAAATGAATTCTTTCCCTTTGACTTCAGAAACCAAACGTAAAAACACCTTGATCCTGGACTTCTGATCTCTAGAATTGTGAGACAAAATATTCCTGTGTTCAAGCCACTCAGTGTGTGGAATTTTGTTATGGCCATCTCAGCAAATGAATATAGTTTTATATTGCACTTAATATGCTTAAGACCTTAATATAGTGAGCTTTTTGAATTTTGCTTTTTGCTTTAAGTCTATGTGTTTGATATATTAATTACTGCTTATTTTGTTGAGTAAGTGTGAATTCTCACACACATGTGACTAAAAGATGGGGAAATAGAAGATATGGCAATATATACTTTCGTGGTCAATTTTCTACATAATCAGTTTTAAAAGAATGAGGCTAGTAATCAAAAGAACTTTTTGTTTATTCTTTTTTGAGTGACTATTCCAAGGGATTCTGATGCATTAAAGTGTACCAAGTACTCAGTGCATGAAAATTCCTAGAATGTAAAAGATTTCTGATGCATAATATGCTGGTTTGGGCATTGAATGGAAATAAGAAGGTTGGACATGCAGAAGTTAACCCATTAATCACGGTAAAGAGAAGGTCTTTTTGTTGTACATAACTGAGTGCTATTTATGTCATTGACATGTCTTATACTCTTTCCTAATTCCGAAAAATTGGACAATTGCTTCCTTTTTCATTTTAGGCCTTGATATCTGGTGTTTCTAAATGTTTTTACATTTGCCATGCAAATGTGGGTGTTTTAAATATTGAAGCATTTGATTTAAGATCACTAGAAATTTATACCAAAATATTCAAGCACTAAAAAGTTTTCCCATTTCCAATTGTTTTAATTTGTGAAAGTGGTTTTGATTAGGAATTGTTTACCTTTTCTTGTTTTCCTAAGGGTGGCTACTGCATTTTCTGAGATTCTTAAAGTTTGGGGTTTTACATTTAGGTCCTTGATCCATTTGGAGTTGATTTTTGTGTATGGTGACAGGTAGGGGTCTTGCTTCATTCTTCTGCACATCGTCGGCCAGTTTTTCCAGCACCTTTTAGTGAATAGGTTGTACTCTCCCAAGTGGTTGTTGGTGGAGGCTTTGTAAAAGATGAACAGGTTGAGAAATTGAAGTTTTGCTTCTAAAATATTTATCTTGTTCCATTGGTCTATCTGTCTGCTCTTGTACTAATACCAGGCTGCTTTGATTGTAACTTTATAATAAAGGTTACAGTCTGGAAGCGTGATATGTCCCCCTTTGATTCTTTTGCTAAGGATTGTTTTAGCTATTTATGGTCATTTATCTTTCCATATGAATTTCTGTATTGTTGTTTCCAGGTCTAAGAATAACGATGTTGGTAATATAATGGGTATAGTGTTGGATCTGTAGATTGCCTATGGTAGGATGGACATCTTAAAACTTTGATTATTCAAAACCCCCAAAGCCCATGCCCTAAGAGATAAGATAGACAAGAGGGACCACATCAAGTTAAAAAGCTTACGCAAAGCAAAAGAAACCATAAATATTTGCCAACTACATGTCTGACAAAGGCCTAACATCCAGACTTTACAAGGAACTCAAATATGTCAGAAGGGAAATAACAAACAGTTCTATTAAAAAGTGGACAAACGATGTGATTAGAAATTTCTCAAAAGAAGACATACAAGCAGCCAACAGACACATGAAAAAAATCCTCAGCCTCACAAATCATCAGCGAAACGCAAATCAAAACCACATTAAGATACTACCTAACTCCAGTAAGAACGGCCATCATTAATAAAACAAACAACAGATGCTGACGAGGATGCAGAGAAATGCAGTGTAGAGGAATGCTTCTACACTGCTGTGGGAAAGCAAACTAGTTCGACCTCTATGGAAAACAGTGTAGCAATTTCTAAAAGAACTAGAAATTAACCTTCCATATGAGCCAGCAATCCCCCTTCTGGGAACACACCCAGAGGAACTTAAATCACTCAACAAGAAGGATACCTGCACACGAATGTTTATTGCAGCACTGTATACTACAATAGCAAAAACATGGAACCAACTCTGCTGTCCCTAAAATCTGGACTGAATAAAAAAAGTATGGTATATAGACACGATGAAATATTACCCAGTCATAACAAAATTATGGACTTTGCAACAACTTGAATGGATTTAGAGTATATAATACTCACTGAGTACCATATACTATAAGAACATGTACCATAATACTATAAGAAAGGGATTGGTAGCAACCAAGGAAAGGGAGGGGGTTACATAACATTAGTAAGGGTACCTGATCTCAAACCAGGCAAAGTGGGGACTAAAGGTAGGTCCAAACTTTACCTGTCTGATGACCAGTTATATACCTAATCCTGAATTGTACCCCACATCTTTAAAATAAAATCACTTAAAAATATTTTTTAAAAGAATAAAAAAGTTTATGAAAGAGACTGGACATTTTTTTCACGTATTTTTATCTCTTTGTATTTCTATTTTTAAAAATTACTTGATTATGTAGTATAACTGTTTCCACTTGTATAACAAAGAAGCTAAATTTGTTTACTATTGTGAAAATCTGTTATTTTTGCCACCGATACTAAACTGTACACATTTCTTTTAAACCTGACTTTCTTCTAGTGGATGCATATCAAGTGAAGTTGACTATGTTTGGTTCTAGAGCTGAAAGCATATTTTAGACCTAGTCAATTAGAACCTAGTGTTTCAGTGACTGATCCATCAATAGGCATGGGACTCAGAGCCAATGAGACAAGATTACAAGTTTATAGAGACTACTGAAGAATATGTACTTCATTCACGTGTTTTCATTTGGATGGTGAATGAGGATGCTGTTAGCATGAAGTTGATTTTACCTACCACATTTATCCTAGGTATAGAGTCAGTGCAGTGGAATTTAGAATGAAGAAATCATGAAATATAAATGATTGATGATCCCATTTAAGATTTTGAATTAATCTATGCCTTAATATTTTTATTATATAAGTTAATTAATTTGTGTGGTTATTAAGAGAAAGTTTGAATAGACTTTATCTCTTACAAGGAAATTAAAACAGCTTAGGTGATGTTCTCTTTCTTTCATTTCTTTTTTTTTTTCATGAATGCTGTCTATATAGCGTTTAAGTTTTATTTGTCTAATAGTCAATTCTTAGGAAAGATAAATGAGGTAGAAACATCTCTGACAATTAATGAGCAAAAAAAGAGGAAAGGGCTGGGTTCGGTGGCTCAGCCTGTAATCCCAGCACCTTGGGAGGCCGAGGCTAGTGGTCTGCCTGGGCCTGAGGGTTCGAGACCCATCTGGGCAACTTGGCGAGACCTTGTCTCTACAATGAATAAATTAAAAAAATTAGCTGGGCATGGTAGTGCACGCCTGCATTTCCGGCCACTTGGAAGGCTGAGGTGGAAGGATCGCCAGAGTCCAGCAGGTTGAGGCTGCGGTGGCCAGGAGGGTGCTGCTGCACTCCAGTTTGGGCGACAAAGTGAGACTCCAATTCAAAAAAAAGAGAAAGAAAGAGGAAGAGGGAGAGATAGAGGGATAGTGTGAGAGAGAAAGAGAGAGCTAGATAGCGAGATATCAGAGAGCTAAAGAGCTATTATGCAAAGAAAATAGGGAACACTAAATTATTTCTAAAATTTTGGTTTTCTACATCCATATCCCCCCAAAAATGATACTAGTTCAGTAGTTTTCATTTGCATGCAAATAGTTTTTGGTTACAGATTGACTTTATATTAATTTTTGACAAACGGTATGAAGACTTTTCATCAGTTTTCTATTGCATGGAAAAATATTAAACATATATAACTCTACTGTTTGCATTATAATTTGAATTATTAACTTGTGAACAGTTCTTTTTTTAATAAATTATATAGTATTTTTACCTTTAGCATTGGGAGTTGGCTTGTATTTTCCTTTTCCTTTTTTGTTATTTTTTAATTTGTTTTCCTAAATACAATTATATTTAATTTTGAAATTAGAAGTATATTAGACCTAAGAGTAAGAGAGAGCAAGAGAATGAGAGAGAGAGAGAGAAACAGAGAGAGAGAGAGAAGAAAAGATTTATTATAAGGAATTGGCTCATATGATTACGGAGGCTAAGAGGTCGCCCAAGATGTACCGTCAGTAAGTCAGGAAAACTAATGATATAGTTCTTTTTGAGTCCAAGTCTAAGGCAAAGTCTAGTGTCCAAGCACAAAGTGAAGAGGAGTAAGAGAAATCTCTAACTCCACCTTTTTGTTGTAGTCAGGCTTTTGAATGATTTGATAATGACCACCTCACTGAAGAGGTCAATTCACTTTCCTCACTTTATTGATATAAATGTTAGTCTTATCCAGAAACACCCTCACAGACACATGTAGAATAATTTTTAACCAGATATCTGAATAAATCAAGCTCAGTCAAGTTAACACATAAATTAATCATCACATAAGCATGGATTTGTCACATAGCACACCTTTAATATAGCCCAGGTGACATATATTTTTGAGGTTCAACACATTCTTAGAAATAATAAATTTTCTATACAAATATAATCTCCAGTTTGTGGATGGGATAGAGCAGTGTCTTACTATTATGTTTTCAAGGAAAACTGTTGAGACATATCTCTTTGTGGCATTTGTTCTCCATATCTCAGTCTGTGTGATTATTTACTTATTCCTAATTAGAATCTGTTTCTTCAGTTTTTAATGTGTATAATAGTAGTACATGTTCTCAGAATCGCCTATGCATAGGAATTGCATTTGTGTGGGTTTTAAAAATATGAATACTTGGGCTCTGTCACCAAGATGATGACTTCAATGGTCTGGATTATATCCTGGGCTTTGGTATTTTAAACACCTCAAGTGATCCAATGTGCTTTCAAGGTTGAGAATCACTGCTAAGTGGAAGTCAATGCAAGAAATCTCCTTCTTGTGTATTTTAATATCTCCTTGAAATTGCCAATAACAATTGGAATGTTAAATCTGCCTATATAAATTTTCTTTTGTAATACATGAGACCTACAGAGGTAGACTTACATTTAAGAAAGTATAATTGAGAATACTTGAAGATTGATATCCAGAAGTTCCTCACCCTCTATGTAAGGTTTGCATTCCCTACATTCTTTTTAATCTTGTGTATCAGCACAGTGTTTCTCAACAAGGACGCTGGTGTGGATGTCTTGGACAGCTTTTTGTTATGAAGTAGTTTATTTACAATTTCAGAATGTTTATTAGCCATAGTTTTTGCCCGTTAACAGGTCACTACTGGTGTCCAAGAATATAAGGAGAGTAGAAGACTTCTGTATAAAAGTAAATACATAATCTAGAATGAGAATATTGTCATTACAAATTGTGAAAATGAGGCAGTAGAAAAACGGTCTCATGTATCAGGGAATCTCTATGTACATTAAATTCAGAAGAAATGGAGTAACCTAGAGTAAATTTTGCTTCATAATTTTCTCTACTTCAAAATGATCAGAATTATTTTTTTCACCAAAATGAATGTTCATATTTTCTTATTTATTAATCCTTATTTTTTCTTTTTTTTGCTTGAAAACCAAACCAGTTTATTGAAAGATAAGTTCTTTTTTCTTTTGATCTAAACAGCTATTAGTAATAATCATCTTTTTAAAAATAATATATTTATATGATCACAAATTATTATTGATTTTTAAATTATAAACTTGGAAAAATTATTGAAGAGTTTACATATTATGTCAGTAGGAGAACTGTGTTGCATTAAGTAGCAGGGTTGTCTTAAATTTTATTTCTGCTACAACTCTAGTGACAAGAATAAATATTTGTATAGTCATGTTGTAGAGGATTTCAATATCACTGCAAAACAAACCATCCCAAAGCATACTAGTTTAAAATAATAACTGTTTTATTATCTTTCGTGATTTGGGAACTTGTTATTTTGCTCTATAAGTTATCAGCTGGGGCTTTAGTCATCTGAGAGCTCAAATGGCTCACTCACATGATGGCTGTTGGTGCTGGCTAGCAGGCCATACATACATGCAATCACATCTTGTAGCTTGAACTTCTCAAAACGTGAAGGCTAGATCCAAGAGACAATGTCCCAGGGATGCACATTCAAAGAGGGAAAAGGGAAAAGTCATCAGTCTTAAAGTTTAGACCCAGAACAGGCACATGATCATTTCCAACTGTCTGTTGGTTCAGAAGGCACCATCCACCTGAGGAAAATAGAGGAAAAATAAACTCCAACTCTATAAGGGAAGAGTAAACAAGATTTTGAAGCAATTTTTAATAAATTAATTTATTTTTCATTGCAAATAACTTGCAATCCTCCCACACTCCAAATATCCCAGTTTATCCTAAGGACACAATAAAGCTTATCCCATTGCAGAATCACAATCAAAGTCTAAGATCTCACCATTTAAATTATGTCCAGTTATGTATGAAGCTCGTGAGATGTAGCTCTTCTATGTCTGAAGATCTTTCAACTAAAGAAACAAGTTATATGTCCTTTTATATATAACAGTGAGACACAGACAAAATAAACAACTTTTAATCTTAAAATGAGGAAATTTAGAGTCACAGTCTAGTCACTGTTTCATAGAAATTCTAAAACAAAGCCAGATCTATGCTGCCAGTTCCTTGATAATATCACAGGATCCTTTCTTGAGGGTTCTTCTCCATGAAACTTCACCTTGATTTCTGTTCTCTTGCCTTTGCTCTGACTCATCCTTCCTTTTCTGGAATCTCTTTTGGTCTGGATACTCTCTGCCTTCTGTTTAAATGCAGAACACTGTCAGGCAATGCCCACAAGACTTTTAGAAATCCTGTATTGAGTAGAATGAGTCTAATCTGTATAATACTATACTAAGACTTCTTGCCTGGCTGGAGGAGTCTACAGAGTTTGCCTTTAATATAGTTCTTTTGTTATGGCTATTTTTGTGTGCTAAGAAGACATTTTCTCTTCCCTCAAGTTATGAAAAATGTCTTCTCTCTCTCTTAATAACTTCACAGTTTTTTTAAAATAGCACAAATATTTAATCAATTAAAATATTTATAATTTTTATGGTAAGAACACTTAACAGGTGATTAGAGTATAACTTTTTTCTCTACTTTCAAGTTATGAAAATTTTCTTCTCTCTCTCCTAGTAATGTCATAGTTTTTAAACATAGCACACATATTTATCAATTAAAATCTTTATAATTTTTATGGTAAGAACACTTAACATGTGACTAGTGCATAAAGTTAACAATCTGTATTGTACATTTGAAAGCTTTACAGCTTTCACTTGCAATTTTATTTATTTATTTTTTATTTTTTATTTTTTATTTTTTTGAGTTGGAGTCTCACTCCGTCGCCCAGACTGGAGTGCAATGGCCGCTACCGGCCACCGCAGCCTCTACCTGCTGGGCTCCAGGGATCCTTCTGCCTCAGCCTTCCAAGTAGCCGGAACTACAGGCGCGCGCTACCACACCTGGCTAATTTTTGATTTATTGTAGAGATGAGGTCTCGCCAAGTTGCCCAGGTGGGTCTAGAACCTACTGGCTCAGGCAATCCACTCACCTCAGCCTCCCAAAGCGCTGGGATTACAGGCTGAGCCTTGCAATTTTAGATCTAAAACCTACTTTGAATTATTTTGGGCTTTTGTGTGAAAATGGAAACCAATGTTTTTGTTAATAGGGTCACTACAGGCCGGGTGTGGTAGCTCACGCCTATAATCCCAGCTCACACCTATAATCCCAGCACTTTGGGAGACTGAGGTGAGAGGATTGCCTGAGCTCATGAGTTCAAGACCTGCCCGGGCAACTTGGCGAGACCTGATCTCTATAATAAATCAAAAATTAGCCAGACGGCATGGTGAATGCCTGTAATTCCAGCTACTTGGAAGGCTGAGGTGGAAGGATCAGCTGAACCCAGCAGGGCGAGGCTGTGGTGGCCGTGAGGGTGCCCCTGCACTCTAGCCTGGGCAACAGAGTGTGACTCCAACTCAAAAAAAAAAAAAAAAAAAAAAATAGGGGCACTATAGACCCAATTATATACCAGCACTATTTATCAAAAATTCCATTTTATGTACTAGCCTATACCACCATCTCTGTCATATTTATGCATGCTGTGAAGTTGAATTGTGTCACCCAATAAAATCATGTTAAATTTCTATCCTTCAGTACCCCAAAATAGGAACTTATTTGAAAATAGGATCATTAAAAATGTAATTATTTAAGTTAAGATGAGGTAATATTGGAGTACAATGGGACCCTAACTCAATGACTGTCAAAATGCCATGTGAAGACACTCACAGAGACATACAAAGAGAATGCCATGTGAAACCAAATGATTGGAGTGATGCACCTTCAAGTCAAGGAACACCAAAGATTGACGGCAAACCATAAGAAGATAGAAAGAATCTTGGAAGGATTTCTCTACAGCTGTAAAGAGAGCATGACTCTGCCAACACCTTAATTTCAGACTTATAGCCTAAAGAACTGAGAGATGAATTTCTGTTTGTAGTACTTTGTTATAGCAACCCTAAGAAACTAATATATGTCAATATATTATATGAGCTTTTTTGAATCTTTTAGTCTTGTCCGTTGATCTTTTTGCTATCTCCACATAAATAAAACACTGACTTATTTATTATAGCCTTATTATCACTTTTACATGTATTTGGATAACTTCCCCAACCTCCTTTTTCTTCAAGAGAGAGTTAAGTTTATTATTGATTCTTGAAGATTTTGTATAAATCTTAGAACCAGTTTGTCAAATTCATAAAAATAAGCCTACTGAGATTTTAATTTAAATTTCATTTAATTTAGATGCCATAGAAAATTTTGGGGAGAATCAATGGCTATACAATAAAGCAAGAAAATAAATAATATTATTTATAGATTCTTTAATGTTTTTCTGATTGTAAAATACTTTTCTCAATTGTGACTTTTGTTGAAATTACTTCTGTGTACTTTAGAAAGGTGATATTAATTTTAATAGTTTTCTTATGTTCATTGATATATTTAGATTATAGCAATATAATTGATTGTTATATACTGATTTCATATCTCAAAAAATTATCTTATATTTTAAGCTAAATATTTTCTGTTGATGCATATTGTATTTTCTATAACCTAGTTTAATTTTCTGTAAACAATAGCAAATTTTTTCCCCAATATACTTATTTTCCCCTTCCTTTTTTCTTTGTAATGGCCTGACCCAAAACTCCAGTACATTGTTTAACATATGTGGTATAATTCAGCACCTTTTCTTTATTTCTTATCTCAAAGAAGAAGCTTTCAATTTATCAACGTATAAAAAGAAATTTAGGATTTTGAAGACACCCTTTAGCGGGGTGAACTTTCTTCTATTCATAGGTTATTAGAAGCTTTATTGTGAATCAATGTAGTAATTTGCATCTTTGAAATGGTTTTAATTTTTTTCCAAATTTTTATTCTCAAAGTTGACATGTTACTGTTTCCTACAGATGTTTTAAATTAATATTTTCTATAAAATATTGTATGTTCAGTCAATCTAAAATTCTTTACGTTTTAGTAATCATTTCAATATCTGCAATTTTCGGGTATATATTTATGCTAGTTTTTTCCCTTGTTCCTCATTCTTGGTATTTCTTTTGTGTTTGGTAATTTCTGACTGAACTGACAATTTCTCTTTGAAAATTATTGGTAAGAGCCGGGCTCGGTGGCTCAGTCTATAATAAAAATTATTGGTAGGATTTAGTTCTTTGAGATTTAAAATGAAGACTTAGTCTCTGTAAATTGAAAGGACAGACCAAGAGTGGGAAGCCCTGACACGTTGTTGAAAAAGTAGAAGCTATGCTTTGGAGAAATGCATACTTTATAGATAAAGATTAACTTTGCCGACTTTATCTTTTCAGAAACACAGACTTCCTGACGTCAGAGGTATCTCATAGTGGCAATCAAGCTTGCCTAGAGTATAGGGAATTTGCAAGGCCTGAGACATCGTGCATTGGGCAAGGATTGTAGAAGTCATGAAACTTTTAATTACAAAAGTTATGCAGATCGCAGGACTTGTGACCCCTCAGACAGGAAGCAGGTGGGGATTTGATCTTCCAGTAAATTGGGCACTATCTACAGGGAAGTCAAGGATCACCCCCACCCCAGGCTACCCACTGGGAATGCATAGAAGATAAGGGGAAGTGCACCCTCTATTAGCTCCAAGGAATGTCATTTGGGAAGGTGCAGGAGCACTGGAATCCTTGTCACACCCTTCTCTAGGGGATATAATAATATGGACAGACATTAATGGGTCTCTGTGTCACAGGGTCTCCAAGGCATATGCAGATGGTAGATAAGGAGGCAGTCACATCTACCTGACTGCAACATCTCCAAGGAAAAGGATTTCAGCTGAGGCTCAAGGGAGCTACAGGACCACACTCATCTAGGGTGTAGGCCCACCAGGGTCATACTCATCTAGAGTATAGGCCCACTTCCTGTTTGTGGGGAGTCAACTTTTCTTAAATAAATCTTTTCTTCTTTCACCTCTTAGTGTGTTGCAAATCTTTGCATTACTCGGATCTCTGGGTTGCCCGCATGCACCTCTGAGGCGCTCACTCCGCTGTACTGTGCTCCTCCACCCACCCACCCTCACCTTCTCAGTACCCTAACATAAATCATTTGCTTCTTTCAGTCATCTAGATAAATTGCTATTCTAGAAACACTTTGAACTTAAAAAAAATCTTAAAGTTTTTTTTTTTGTACCATTTAGAAATTGGAAATTTATGTGACTTGTTTTGGTCAATAAAAATGTAAGCAAAAGTGACACATCAGTTTTGAGCAAAAGTTTTCAGAGCACATTTATAATGTCCTATACCTTCTCCTGTTACAATAGCCAGCAATGTTTCCTACTGATCCTGCTCCAGAAGCCTGGGTGTTTTAGTAGGAAGAAAACCTAGACAAAAGCAACCGTGAAACTAAAACATCCATTCAGTTTGAGTAAGGAATACATTTCTGTTGATATAAACTACAAAGAGTTTGAATGTTTTTGATACTAACACTAATCTAGCCTATTTTGGCTGCTAGAGTCAGTGACTAAGGTTAACAGGGAGGCACAATGGGATGAGTGTTATTCTCTCAGATGAAAGCTAGTAGACCTCTTGCCTTGATCCAGAAAGTTTTTGTGTAATTATGGTTTGTGAGAATATTGCTTCCAAGTCTTAATGTTGTGTCATGTAATGGGGTGTCCAGGGCATGATTCATGGTGTCTAGGAGACCTATTATGGTACTCACTGGAAGGCTGCCTGACTTTTGCAGCTTGGAGAGCTGCTCACCAAGGTTTGGCTCAAGAAGCCTTCTGCAGCTTCTCCTTGCATTCTTTGATATAGAGAAATAAAACACAGAAAAATTCTATTACTTTGCTATGAAACAAAATGGCATACATATTCATATTTTTAAACTTTTCACCTATCTTCTTAAAGCTGATAATCAACCATGAAGAATAATGCTTAAACTGTAAAACGTTAACTTTTCTTCATGCAAGTATATCATTCCCTAGCATAATGCTCTTTAAATACTTTATTTAAATTAAAGCCTTTGAAAGATATATCTTCATAAACATAAGCATACAACATACACATAAACATATTTTATACTCAAGATGTAAACGGTCTGTTTTTCTGCTCTTTGATTTTGATTTCTCTCTCTTTTTTTACAGCCATAAAAATGGGAAAAAAAGACTGTCAATAGAGATAATATTTTTTTCTTCTTTTGTCAGTGTCATGGCCTGCCCTTGATAAAAGGTGCACAATACCTAGAATCTGAAGGACTATGCCAGTCTGTGATCGCCATTCAGGTTAGTGTCAGGGGAGCTTTATCCAGATGGGTTCTTTGAATTCCAACAGACAAGTTGGCCTTCAGCCAGTACAAGTCTATGGAGCTGCAGCATTAGGCATTGTCACCAGCTGCAGAAGCACGATGACTGCGGCAGAAGCTGTCAACTGTCACCCATTCCCAAGACCACTTCCCATCCTTGCCTTTGTTAGCAAAAAGATAAAATCCCATGTCTATGAAACATAAGTGAAATTCAACACATGGCTTCACTGTTAAATTGAAAATGTTTACTCCATGACTAGTATTAGAAGAGAGAAAAGACTACCTGAGAAATGAGTGCTGAATTTACATGTGTGAAAATTTCACTGTTTCTTTAGATTTAGTGTATGTCACTGAGGTAATTAGTCTAAAACATAATAAACCATAAGAAACAATTTCAGAGAAAATGATTTAGTGTTAACTGTTGCACATCTTATAAAATGTTGAAATATCATATGTTTCTGTTTAAGTTTCTAAATAGTTACCACAATAGATGATGAAAGAAACAAAATCTCAACAAAAATAAATTGAATTTCTAGATCTAAAAATTTAAATATAGTTCCATAATTTCTTACTTAAAGATATAAAGTTTTTTGAATTCTCAATTTCAATAAAAGAGAAAAGCCAGCAATACATAGTTAAATATTCTCAGGGTTTGTGGTACAGCATTGCACTAAGTACTTTTATGTTCGTGCAGAGATTATTTGATCTAATTGCTTATTCAGTGTGAACATCAGATATGACATGGAGAAACAACATTGACATCTTTTAATTACTATTAAAATTATAGGGATAGAATGACTCAAAAGAAAAAAGGAGTATTCACAAGTATGTTTCATTATAATGAAAAACTGTTTCATAGACAATTATTAAGTTCATAATTAAAAATACTTTTAAAAATATTTATTTTGAAGTCATGATTTACATGAGGAAAATCTTGTATACCTAATGTTTGGTTTATGTGTAACTACACTTACCGCTTATGTATTTGCATAATAATAGTATTCAGTAGCTTTAGGACAAAATGACTGTAAAATGAAGTGGTTAGACTTAACTTTCCAGAATTGTTAATAACATAGAAAAGTAAATATTTCTTCAGATCTATCTAAAATAACTCAGTCTCTAATTGTCAACCTATGCTGAGTTTGTTACTAAAGTTCATAGGTTACAAATCAAATGACTGAATCACTTACATATAAAGAAAAGTCTAAGACAAAGAACAAGTCCTTGCAAAGAGAAATTATATTAATTATAAATGTAAAAGCACTAATTTATGATGACATATGGCAGTCATTTGGTAATTGTTTGACAATTGTAGTGAGATAAGAGATTTTGTCTTATGTTCTATTTTAGCTCCACCAAATAGCTCTGTTTTGGATGGTGTTAATACCAGTAGCTGGTTCACCTGCCATGTAAACAGATAAATTAATGCTAGCAGTTGGAACATCTGCCAAAAAGGCAACCAACGTTCATTTGGCTATCACCATTAACTTCACCAACTTGCATCCCTGTCACACTCCAGATATCTACAGATTTCCTGGGAAATTTATCACTCTGTTCCTTTGCTCAGTAGGCTGGAGCACAGTTGGTGGTAGAGAGGAGCATCAGAAAAAACACCTTTAGGTTCTAGCTGAAGAAGTGAGGTGTTGATGTAAAAATAATTCAGGTTTTAAAGTCTGTATTGGGATTTAATTTCCTGCCTCTACACTTTTAAACAAAATGTTTAACTTTCAATCTAGTTGTTTAAATTATCGGTACCTCAATTTCCTCTGCACAATGAGAGAATACAGTAATAATATACCTAACTTGCCTTGTTTTCATAAGGGTTAAATAGGAATATGTATACAAAATTGCCTAATTTGACATGACATGCAAAACCAATAAGCTCTGTGATAACTTCTATGGTACCGACTTTCTAATATGCATGACTATTGATCTGAAACAATATCAACTGAGGACTGATATTTTATAGGGGATATTTTTAAGACACATTGTAAGTTAAACAAAATACAATAGAATGTTTTGTTTTTTTTTTTCTGGAAAGCAAGGTTGATGGGAGAATGTACAGAAGCTTAAAAAACTGGCAGGACATCAGAGACCAGATCCCAAAATGTATAAGAAAAATTAGTGGTATCCTTTTAAGGACAGTTGTTAACTATTAATCTTTAAGTTACTTGTTTGCCATGTCTTTATTATATTTGTAAGTTATATAAAAATATGCAATTATTATATATAATAAACATTCTATATAATTATTGTATAGAATAAATATTTCATGCAATAAATCTGTGGTATATAGCTATATATTTAATAAAATATAATACACAAATACATATCTTTTATTAATATGTGTGGGCATGTATTTATAAAAAAGGAAAAGAATTATATTTCACATCTGGGTTTACACAGTAATGAACAGTGATAAAATGTGGGACCATTGATACCACTAAACAGAGAAAAGGAACCACTAAATCAAGAAAAAGGAAGACCTTGGGACCAAAGTTAATAATGAGAAGAAAATAAATTACAGAAATCTTGAGGAGGTACTGGAAATTCGTGATCTATGGAAAACGGAAACACTGAAGTGAACTTATTTGACACCAGAATTATGACTATCCATAAACTCAGTTAAAAAACATAGTTGGCATTGAATTGTTTGTTGAGAATTTTCTAATTAAAGATATCAGACCTTAATACTTAGAGTTTCTTATTTCAGTAGGCTGCAAGTGGAACTTGAGGGATTAGATAGATAAATAAATAAATAAACTATATTATATAGAGATTCTATATTTACAGAATGTTTATACATAAAATTTTAAGGTAGAAGTGTTTGGGTGTATTAAAAATAGACATGAATTAATAATAATGTATTGATATTATTTCATTAATACTGTCAAATACATACTCTAGGAAAGATAATAATAGAAGAAACTGTGGGGTATACAGGAATTCTGCATTATCTTTTAATAACTACAAATCTATGGCTGTTCTCAACTAAGTTTATTTTAAAATAATAAAGAAGTTAGATTATTTGATTAGTATTAAGATTTAGAATGCAGTCATTTGCCAGTTAGCAATAGAAATATGTTCTAAGAAATGCATCATGAAGTGATTTCATAGGTGTACGAACATTATACAATGTATTAACACAAACCTAGATGGTATATCCTACTACACGTAGGCTAAATGGAATGGCCTATGCTCCTAGGCTACATTCCTGTGCAACATTTTACTGTATGGAATACTGTAGGCAATTATATTTGTGTACTTAAACATAGACAAGACATAGTACAAATATGGTATTTAATCTTATAGGACCACTGCCATATATGCTGCACATTGTTGAATGAAATGTCATTATGTGGGACATGATTATATTTATTTAAGCATTTGGGTACACTGTATGCTAGAACTTTGCAAAAAGTGTTACATGCTTCATCTCCTTCAGTCATCACCAAGTGCATAGGAAACTATATTAGTTTTCTAGGGGTTCTGATGTAATAAATACCATAGACGTAAACATGGTTTAAAAAAAAGAAATTATGTTTGTACAGTTGTGGAAGCTAGTAGCCGAGATACAGGTGATGGCAGTACTGGTTTCAGTTTGAAGCCTCTCTCTTTGGCTCTCTTTCCCTTGTCTGCATCTGCTCTTTCCTCCTTTGATTGTGTTCTAATTTCCTCTTCTTATAAAGATGTCAGTCTTCTTATAAAGATTGGATTAGGGGACACCCCAATGGCCTCAAATTACCTTATTGCCTCTTCAAATACCTTATCTTTAAATATAGTTACATTGTGAAGGACTGGGAGTTACTACTTCAACATTTGAAATTTGTCTGGACAAAATTCAGCCCATAGATGAAACTAAGAAAAGATTAATCACTAGCTCAATTTTATACTGCTATCTAATTTAATGGTAGAGCCAAGAATCAAAACTACTTCTGTCTAAACTGAATGCCTGTGGATTTAAGAAGCATACAACTCTTGTCTACTTTGAGTAGCTGTTGGTAAAATACAATGGGATCTCCCTAGTAATCTGTTTTAAAAAATTGTATAGCGTCCCAGAATATGTTCTAACATCACTTCATTCAAATATTAAAAACAAATATATATATATAATATTGTATCTTGAGAGGGTTAGTCTAGTTGGATCTAGCTGGAAACACAATATAAGCAATCGGTATATAGTGTTGTTAGTGCTGTGTTAGATGTATGGATAAAGTGCTAAGTGACAAAGAGAGAAAAAGATGCCAACTTGATTTGAGTGACTGGATGGGAGCCAGAAATAAAAAAGAGTCAAGAAAAGTATAAGACTGATATTTGAGCATTGTAGGAAATAAATAGTAATTTAACAAGTCATTTGAAGTAGTGTAGGAAAGATATTGCAAGACTCATTGTACATTATACATAAAAACTTGAAAACCTGATGGATCATGAAGCATTTCATGAGTAAAATGCTAAAATAAGGTGTTGCTTGACATGAGTTTAAAACAACAAGCAGAATAGGTAGATGCTGAAAGTTCTATAGGTTCTGCTATAAATTTTAATTTTATTACAAGACTAAAGTATTTAAAGAATGAATTTTTAACAGGAGCGATAAATAATAAGATGCTAATTTTCGAAATAGCAATATTACATGGATAATTTTTGAAGAGGAATAACAATTTTAAATAATATTACAATGAAAAAAATCTTAACTGTGAAAAGGAATGAATAACAACCAACAATGCTTAAGAAACATGAAGATATAAACACATTAGACTTTTATTTTCAACAATGATGGGGTAATATATCTCAGTCCAACCCTCTCACTTCACAGACAAAGCAGACATTAAATGCAAAAGTATTACTAATGATTAAGAGGCTGTTTAATAATTATAACATAATTCAACAGAAGAAAATATTGCAATTTGATTGATATTTTAAAGCACTTCTCAGAGTAACAAATAAAAGAAGCAGAGAAAAAGTCAATAAGGCATAAAGGCATAGAACTTAGTGATGTTTATAATACACTCTACTCAACATTTATAGAACACTGATTCTTTTCAAATCCACAAAAATAAACCATATGCTGACCCATAAAACTAGTCTCAATATATTTTAAATAAGTGGATAAGTGGAATTATACGTTTGTTTTCTAACCACCGCGTACTTAAAAATAAGCCACCCATTTTACTTCGTTTGTAAATTTACAATGTGTCTAAAGCAAGTAGAAGTAAGAAAATTGTAGAAGAGTAAAAATCAGTATCAGTGAAACAGAAATTACATTTGCAATTGAGAAATTAGGAGCATCAAGACAGCAAAATATCTTTTGATCTAGACAAACTCATAAAGAGAAGCAAAAAATATACTAATATTGGAAATTAAAGAAAGTTACAAAACTTCCATATACTTAAAATCAGATATTATGAAAAGTTTTATGATAAAATGCTTCAAAATGTAGGTAAAACAGAGAAATTTTAAAAGCCCTACATTAGTAAAATTGACAGAAGAAAAATAGAAGATCTAAATAGTCCTAAACCCATCACATAAATTGTGTCTTGAATAGAAACTATACTACAAGATCTTCCTTCTTGATCAGATTGCATCTGTTGAAATTTTCCAAATATTAAAATAATTACTATCAATTTTATATGGATTGTTTTCAGAAAATTAGAGAGTAAACAATGGTCTAATGTATTTTATGAAGTCAGCATAATCTTGCACCTAAACCTTACAAGGTAAGCAAAAAAATAAATAAATAAATAAAGGCAATATCTTTATAAACAATGTGAGAAATCCAAAATAAGATGTCAGAAATTTGAATTCAGTAGTATGTAGTCATTAAAAAAAATTGTGTCCTTTGAAGCAGCATGAGTGTAGCTGGAGACCATCATTCTAAGCAAATTATTACAGATGAATGTAACTTACAAATAGGAGCTAAAAATGGAATACACATGGGCATAAGGATGAGAACAGACACTGGGGACTCTTAAAGCGGGGAGGAAGAAAGGGCTAAGGGTACCATACTCACCACTTGGGTGACAGGCTCAATGGAAGCCTAAAACACCATTACGCAATATATCTGTGTAACAAGCCTGCATATGTGCTCCTTGAATTGAAAACAAAATAATTATTTTAAAAAAACTGGGTGCAGTCCCTCACATCGGTAATGGCAGCACTTTGGGAGGCTGAGGCAGGTGGATTGCTTGACCACAGGAGTTTGGGACCAGCCTAAATGACGTAACAAAGCCTCCACACACAAAAAATTTAAAAATTTACCAGGCATGATAGTGTGTGCCTGCAATATCAGCTGATTGGGAGGCTGAAGAGAGAGCATCTGTTGAGCCCAGGAGTTTGAGGCTATGGTGAGTCATTGTGGTGCCACTGCACTCTAGCCTGGGTGACAAAGTAAGACCCTGACTCAGACAAACAAAGGAAGGCTTAATTTAATGATGCACAAAAGCAATATATCATGAAAAGGTAAGATTTATTTTAGGAAAGAAGATATATGTAATATTTGAAAATCATACATTAATTCAACACATTAATAGACAAAAAAGTTAAAAGTTAAATTATTTTCTTTGTAACAGAAGAAGCATTTGAGATCATCAAAATTCTTTTTGAGGGGGGGGAAACTCACATAACAATCCTGGAACAGAGAGGGCTTTATTTAAGGTGACAAATATATACATTTTTTTTGAAAGCAAGATTTATTGAGAGGACAGAAAAGTTCCCACAGTGGGAGGTCTCTGAGGGGGTTGCCTGACAAAATTTTTTTTTTTAAAGCAACATTTTAAAAAGAACTAGCACTATATTTTGTGATAAAATATTAAAACATACGAAAGTATTTCCCACTGAAGCAGTGAAGAATAAGATATTGTTCACTATCTTTTTGTATTTAACATTTTCCTGAAGTCAATTCAAAAAAAGTACATTAAAAGGTTGAAAATAAAAAATGGAAACTAGCCGGGCTCGGTGGCTCAGCCTGTAATCCCGCGCTTAGGGAGGCTGAGGTGCGTGGATTGCCTGAGCCTGCCAGTTTGAGACCCACCTGGGCAACTTGGCCAGACCTCATCTCTACAATAAATCAAAAAATCAGCCGGACATGGTAGCGCATGCCTGTAATTCTGGCTACTCTGAAGGCTGAGGCGGAAGGATCGCTGGAGCCTGGCAGGTCGAGGCTGCGGTGGCCGGGAGCGGCCACTGCACTTTAGTCTGGGCGACAGAGTGAGACTCCAACTCAAAAAGAAAAAAAAAAAAGAATGGAAACTATATTCTAGAATATCATGATTCTCATATACAGAAAAATTAAAAGAGTATGCTCTGAGAAAAGGATGACTAGGTAAAACTAATGAGGGTATTTTTATATAACATAAAATAATTTTGATATAATATAAAATAATATCGTATCTGTATATCAGCAGAAAAAAATTAAACACTCAGCAATAGCACAGATCACATCAAATTTCTCAGACTAAATTTCGTGAAAAATGTGCCAGCCCCCTATAAATAAAACCAGTAAACACTCCAATGAGAAACATAAAGAAATCTAAATAAATTAAGAGATGACATATGTTAACAATTAGAGGACTCTAAAATGTCAGTTCTTTCCAGATTCACAATGTATTCCACCAGTGTTTACTTTTGGAAAATCACAAGTTGAAATACATTTTTATGGAAATTCAAAAATCTGAGAAAGACCAAGATGAATAAACTCTAAGAATTGAGTTGAAGGATTATACCATCCACTATCAAGATGTATTAGACATATGTACAAATTAATAGGGTATAAATATTAGTTCATCAATGAACAGTTAAGTAGCATCCAAAAAATATAATTCTATGAAATGGATAATTTTTCTTATAAAAATTGCACTTGAATTCAGTGGTCAAGAATGATCTTATTTACTGACATTTGTGGGTCAATTGAATATCATATTTTATAATACCTCCTTGACTCGTATCTCACATAAAACACAAAGTGAACAATAAGTGAAATTACATCTTCATGTGAATGATAAAACAAACATTCAAACTAAGCAATAAGTAGAAAAATATTATTATAATTGTGAGATATGCAATTATTTTTAAACAAGAAAACAAAAAAAATTTGACCTTCATTAAATTTATAAATTTTAGTTCATTTAAACATACAATATGAGGGTGTAAAAAGACAAACCACAAAGATACAGAAGTTATTTACATTGCATATATTAACAAAGAACTTGTTTCATAGATATATTTTAAAAACCTTCAAAGCAAATAAAAAGCAAAAACAAATATTTAATTTAAAAAATACTCTAATAGGAAATATATTATAAGGTTAACTTATGAAAGTCTCATTAATCTTCAAGAAAATGCAAAAAACATATAGGATATCACTAATCACTACTGAAGTGGATAAAATAATTTTTGAAAAACAGAAAACTTTATAATTCTAAATATTGAGAGTATTAACTGGCTGAATTTTTCATACTTTTCTGATGAGAATATAAACTGGTACAACTTACCTTTGAAAATCTCTGTTATATCACTAAAGCCGAGCATAAACATTCCCCATAATCAGAGATTCCACTCTTAAGCATATTCTCAGGGGAAATGCATTCACGTGTTCACAAAAAGACATATTTTAAAATTTTATAGTAGTCTCAGTCAAAACAGCCCCAAACTGGAACTATATTAAATGCTCATCAAGAGTACAATAAAACATTGCTTGTAACATATGCATTTAATTAAATAATATCAACAATAAGAATTGATAAGACTCCAACTCAAAAAAAAAAAAAGAATTGATAAGTCAAAATTGCATACAATATAGGTTAATCTCATAAGTTTAATTTTCCAGTGAAATAAGTCAAGTACAAAGTAGAACATATAGTATGGCTAAACTTTAAATCAAGCAAACCAATCAATGATGAAAGAAATCAGAATAGTGGTTACCTCTGAGTGATGGCTTAACAGATATCCTTATTTTATCAAAACTTATCCAACTTCATGCTTAAGGGTTTTACATTATTCTGTAGGTCTTATGCCAGTAAAAACATGTATGTAGTATCCGAAAATTAAATACGTGATGAATGAGATAATGTGAGAAATTTCAGATGAAGACCATGGGGGATGATTATCAAGGAGAGAGAGGGGAAAAAAAAGAAAGAAAAGAAGAAGTTTTTAATTTGAGAATGGACTGAAGAAAAGATAGATGTGTTCCGTTTTGCACATGCTGAATTTAAGAGAAATGTAACAGGAATGATCAGGGAGGGTTACACTTCTCTCTATCAAACATTTCCACACATTTCTATTACCTTCTTAGCTACTCACTAAAAGACAAGTTACTAGTCTGACTGATCTGAGTTCAGAATATTCATTGAGACACATTGCACTAGAGAACTGGGTGACGCAGTATTATTAAAAGGCCCTTGACTAAATGTGGCTTCTTTTACAGTTCTTGCCTCCTGTGTCATGTGTTGGGGAGAACTAGGCAGGACCTGACAATTCGAGGTCATAATTTGTCAAGCAGCACCCACTCTTGTTTATCTATTTTTCTGTGCATTCATCCTAAGTAAATACTAAAGATCACATTACTAGTAGTCAAATGAAATCTGATTTTTCTCATTAGACAATGTGCTCAGCTAAATATTCACATTCTAACCAGTCTTACAAACTGCAGTATTCCCCTGTGACAAGTCATTGAATTCTAGATATATTCTGAAACCAGATTCAACAAAAATGTTAACAGATAAAATATAGAATATGAAGAGAAAAGTTATAAAATATGTCAAGAACATTCAAGTAGAACAATGGAAAGTCTGAAATTGTCAACAATTTTGATGAAGACAAAAATGACAGAATAGATTTTGAGAACAGTTTGGGTGTTCCTTTACTTAAGTTAGGCTTGAGGTTTTATTATACAGCCTAATAAAGATGTTAAGTAGGCAGTCAGATAATGTGAGTCTGGAGTTCAGGAGAAAGCATTTCGAGTTGAGTAATTTCACCATTAACAGGTAAAGGAGAAGAAGAAGATCCAGCAAAGGAGACTAATAATAAGTAACACAATAGGAAAGAAAAAAAAAAATCCAAGAGATATGTTGTCTTTAAACCTTTTCCAAGGGAAGAAAGACAACAAGAAGGGAATGATCCACTATATTTAATGCTTTGATTGGTAAAATATGGTGAGGACAGAAAATTTTTCATGGAAGTTAGCAGATTGGAGGTGATTAGTGGTATTTATTTATTTTTGTTTGTTTGTTTGTTTTCAGTTGGGGTCTCACTCTGTTGCCCAGACTGGAGTGCAGTAGCAAGCTCCTGGCCACCACAGCCTCGACCTGCTGGGCTCAGAGGATCCTTCTGCCTCAGCCTTCCAAGTAGCCGGAACTACAGATGCGTGCTACCATACCCAGCTAATTTTTTATTTATTGTAGAGATGAGGTCTCGCCAAGTTGCCGAGGTGAGTCTCGAACCCACAGACTCAGGTAATCCATTTGTCTCAGCCTCCCAAAGTGCTGGGATTACAGGCTGAGCCACCGAGTTCAGCCGATTGGTGATATTTAAAAGAAAAATTTCAATGGAATAATAAAGGCAAATGTCTAATTAGAATGAATTTTTAAAAATAAATAATTTGCATACCAGTCCTAGACATATTTTTAAGAACTTTGATGCAAAGACAAAAAAATGCATGGGAGAAGTTAGGTCAAGAAAAGTTTGTTGTTCATGTTGTTTAATGTATTTCACATAGGATAAATTATAGCATATCTATATACTAATGAGAAGATCCAGCAGTCCTGGACCATTTGATGAGATTGGCAAGAAATGACAAAATTGTTGAAGCATTGTCCTTGAGTAGGTGAGAAGGTGATACATTAGAAAGGAGATTAATTTTAGATAAAAGCATTAATATTTCATTTGTGAAAACAGACATCTGTGAATAGATACTTGTAACTAAAAGATTAGGTGGTAGACTCTAAAAGTTCTCTTTTGATGATTTCTTAATCTTCGTTAGTGAAATAGAGAATAATCATCAGCTGAGAGTCAGAGTGAAGAGTGTGATGTCAGAATTTTGGGTACAGAGTGAAAGATGTGAGACAGTCAGATGTGTGGATGGTATCTTAGAGCATTAATACATGAGGAAAGTACAGCATGATTGTCAGTCACCATAGGGAAACTCATACGGAACTTCAGGTTAGTGTTAACAAATTTAGCTCGAGACCAGTCAGTTTAGCTATGTACTTTCCAGTTCCAGTTAGATGAATTTATGCAGAAACCTGGTAGATGGAGTTAGGCTTTTATTCAATTAAGTGAGGCAGAACACCAGAAGTATAAAGGACATTTGCATTGACCTTGAAATTAAAGATAAGAAAGAAGAGTGGAGGAAAAAAATCAGGGGGCGGGGCTTGAAAGTTGATAGAATCAATGCATTAGATATGCTTGTGGGTTCAGTGATTGCTGAGGATATGTAAGAGAGGGAAGGAGCTGCGATATAGGAGGTGCTGGTTTAAGAAAGGTATGAATGTGAGACCTGGAGGGTCTTTCCTTATTTGTAAATGACAGTTCTAGTGTATAGTCATTACTGAAGTGAGATGGAGAACAAAGTCAGTGGAAGAAAAGGAATGATTAGCAAGTAAGCATTTTGTATGTGGAAATCACCTGGAACTGAGACAGAAATAATCTTGAAGACAATGAGATTGAATCAGACCATCCTGGTAGGTAGGTAACAATAACAATTAGGTGCTATTGCTGATCAAATCCGTTGATAAGACATTGGTGGGGGTGGGAGGGAGTTGTAGTTCCAAGACCCAAAACTCAGTGCATATAGGTTCCTTGATCTCACTGGGGATATTTTGATATGACAATTCTTCAACACTTTTATTCAATATTTTTATTTCCCATATGAGAACACAAAAGTAAGTAATGCAATATTCCAAAGTTATGTTATACCTTTTACATAGCATCCTATACTACATTGTTTTATAATAACTATCACATTTTCTTCTGGATCAGCTGCATTTCAGCATTTTAATCTCATATAGTTTATAATTGGCAGTGGAGACTCCAATTCAGAAACCTAAATAATGTACACTTTCACTGCTTAGGTTTAAGATTCCTTGCATTATAGGAAATATCAAAATTTTGAAAAAGAAACTATTTAGGGAGAATGTAAAACGTAGGTCAAACCCAGTAAGTAGGTTTGAGAAATTTAATGAAGACTTCTGGACTCTAGACAGTAAGTGTCAAACAAATGAACAAACAAACTTTAATCGTATAATACCATTTAAAGGTTTCTTACCAGCCACTACTCAGGTCTAAATTTCAACAACATTTTAGGCATTTGACACTGTGAACTCCTTGTTCTCTAATCCCTCATTAAATCCACTTTTTGCTTTACCTCCCTGCTATGATATTTTTTCCATTCCCCTTTATCTTATCTTTTTTCTTCTGATTTTCTACTTATTAGTGATTGGAGCTGACTCAAATCAGGAAATCTCATGAAGCCAAAATTTTACCTATAAAATCTATAAAAATATTTTTTACATTAAAATGTTAGAAAGATTAAATGGAATAATGAAGGCATAGCACACAATGCAGAGCTTGATCCATAATACATTATTAGTGATATATCTTTTCCCTTCTTTTTTGAGTTGGAGTCTCACTCTGTCACCCACACTGGAGTGCAGTGGCCGCTCCGGCCACCGCGGCCTCCCCCTGCTGGGCTCCGGCAATCCTTCCACCTCAGCTTTCCAAGTAGCTGGAACTACAGGTGCGCGCTACCACGCCCGGCCGATTTTTGATTTATTGTAGAGATGAGGTCTCGCCAAGTTGCCCAGGCGGGTCTCGAACCCTCGGGCTCAGGCAATCCACTCACCTCAGCCTCACAAGAGGTGGGATTACAGGCTGAGCCACCAAGCCTGGCTCCTTCCTTTTCTGACTTGGCTTATTTTTCATTAACTTAGTTGTGAACACTACCTGTGTCTAAATCTTAGGCTTCTGACTTTCTTGGACAATTGAATTATTTGAACAGCTTGATTATTACATAAATCTTAGTGGTTCTCAAATCTACATCTCCAATTTTGACATAGAAACGTAGAAATAGTCATCTCTTATTGTCTACAAAATATTTATTTTCATATCAATAGAAAAGTCAAATTAATGTTATCATGTTACCCCTTTCAAATAATCTCTGTCTTTTAAAGCTTATAAACCTTTAGACTCTCAGTAACTTAGGCTAAGGGATGTAGGTAACTTTCAATTCTAAAAAAATGTAATTATTTTAATTGAGAAGACAGAAGCATTGGTAAAGTGCTAACTTTTATTTTTAGAAAAGTTAAACCGTCATTCTAATGAACATTGAATATGCAGGTAAATCAACTATTGAATTAAAATTTAAATACAGAGTGGGTACCTCATTAAAGTGCAGAAATAACTCATTCAATATATCACAATTTAAAAGAAATGCTATCTCTTGAAGGGCAGGGAAAAATGGTATTAAAGAGCAAAACACAGATACGGCTGAAAAGAATACCCAAATTGAGAGACGCCCGAGTGTAGATAGAGCAGTGCATATTCTGAAAAGCCAATTACACATAATTTAGAGGTATTTTCTAGCGTGTTGTGTTGATCACGCAATAACAAGACGCTTTGTATGCATTTATATTTGCCTGGAAAATAGACTAAAGTAGAAGGGTAATGTGTGCATATTATAACCAGCAATTCTTTTGATAAACCTGGAGAGAAAGAAGAAGAACTAGAGAGGCAAATGAGAGGGCCGTCTGTGGACTGGGAACAGCAGATGAGCAGCACCGCTATTGCTTCCATTTGGATAATAGGGCTGTCTGTGACCACTGTTATCTATTCCCCAGGCAGCTGGATAGAAGGACAAAGGTAATGCCACTCTATTCCTGCATGACAGTAAAGTCTCTCTAAGCTCTTTCCCTAAGAGCCAGTGACTCTTTCGAAATTGCAGTGAGAAACATCAACTCATCGAACACAAGCCTACGTGCCACGCATCATACCTTTGAACAATTCCAATATATTCTCCTGAAACATACAGACATCTGCTCACTTCCTCACAATGCTCTATCGTTAAAGGAAAGTCAGGGCAGGTAAAATGCAGAATACTTGGACTTATAATATATAATAGCAAGCATTTCCGTAATAACCAAAGTGCTGCACATATTATGTCATTTTCTGTAAGAGCTCACAATGAAAAGAAAGAGAAATTATAACATGAAAATGAAGGTGCAAATGGATGATGCTTTAAAGCAGTGATGTGCTGTTGCATGTCATTGGCTGGCCTCACCTGTTTCTTTTTTAATGCAGAGTGGAAACTTAAAACATTTAATCAAAGTGAATGAAAGGATTGAATTTTTTTCTTTTCTTTCTTTTCCCACCTATTATTCTCTCATTCACAATCATTGAGAATACTAAATTGGATAATAAGTACTAATTCTTGTCACTTTATATATACATATATTACAGACACAATTATGCATATATTTATACAAATACACAGCAATATTTCACATTTGTTTTACATACCCACATACTTATTCTGAAAAAACAATATATAGTTTTAGAGAAAAGATTGTCCAAAAGTAATTCAAATTCAGTTAATAGAAACAGAAGAGAGTAATTTTATATATTCTAACTAAGAGGTTAGTTTAGAATAATAAAGTAGAGCTCACTCTTAGGGAAATAAAGTAAAAACTCTTCATGAGTTTGAGAGTGAATGAGAAGGCATCATGTTACCTTTTCAGAGGAAGCGGGGTGGTCACAGAGCAATTTAGAGTCTGTTGGCTGAATGAGGCGATGGGTAGGAGTAATGATTTCAATTGTCCTGCACATGAAAGTTTGCAGAGGGACAATATAAGAAGAGACTAATGGGAATCTGGAATAAATAACCTATAAAGTTCTCTTTTCCTATTCATTTATATTGCTTAAATGCATTATAATCACTTTTGATTTTATTTCTATGAAAAAAAGAGTGAAGATGATTATGGTTCTTATCTGTGACAGGATGTGAAGGACTGAGGACAGGGCATCATATATTTTAAATAACTATTAGTGTCACTGATTATGAATTATGTGGTCAACATCCTCCTTAAAATAATTTTATATAATTTTAAAGGAAGAAAACTTTTATCTTTCTTTCATAATATATCTATTTATTGGTTGCTTAGTATCTAAATAGGTTTTATATATCCCCTACTATTTTTCTCTAACAAAGTCTTCTTTTATGGAACAGCAACAACAACAAATAGCCACAAGATCAGTTATTTTGTCATTAATCTTAATTGCACTTTGAGATTGTTTACTTCCTCCTTAATCAAATTACTCCATAGTTCATGGTTCCCATGAGAACTATGTCATAAAATGAGATAGTGTGAATGACGTGTACAAATTACTTTTTCTTTTAAAAACTTTGTGGTGCTTTCGGAAAACAATCACATATTTCAAAACTATACAGGATCTGTACATTTAAAAAATGGGCATGTAGTTGAAAAATGTATTCTCTCAGAAATTGAAAAGTTACCTTGTGTTTTTGTCGTAAACTCTGGTAAATGTTAAAAAAAAATCTGCTATTAAGGAATAGACGTATTGTGGGTCCCTGCTACATCAATAAATGATTTAAATGAAATTTACCAAAGGGAAAATAAAGAAGTTCTTACTAATATTTATATAGTGAATCAGTGTCTGGTTTATAGAGTTTAGATAATGAGCTCAGAGGGTGATTTGAGAGTGAAAGCAAAGGTAAAAAGAATCTTTTCTTTTTTTTCTTTTTTTTTTGAGTTGGAGTCTCACTCTGTCGCCCAGACTGGAGTGCAGTGGCCTCTTCCGTCCACTGCAGCCTCGACCTGCTGGGCTCCGGCGATCCTTCCTCCTCAGCCTTCCGAGTAGCCGGAATTACAGGCATGCACTACCACGCCCAGTTGATTTTTTTG
Organism: Carlito syrichta; assembly: GCF_000164805.1. Lineage (NCBI taxonomy): Eukaryota > Metazoa > Chordata > Mammalia > Primates > Tarsiidae > Carlito > Carlito syrichta. The sequence goes on from NW_007259384.1 coordinate 128,098, forward strand.
ATCTATTGTAGAGATGAGGTCTTGCTGCCCAGGCGGGGTCTCAAACCCGCGGGCTCAGGCAATCCACTCACTTCAGCCTCCCAAAGGTGCAGGTTACAGGCTGAGCCAACGAGCCCGCCTGAATCTTTGCTTTTTTAACACGCAGTTAGTCAATTTAACATCTTCACCATGAAATCAACTAGCCAATTTGTAAATCTTTTACAATCAGCATTGCACAGGAATCAGATTGCTTCGATCTTCTTCCATTTATAGTTCATATACTTACTATTCTGGCCATTATATTTACTTAAAGATTTCATCTCTGTAAAAATTGATTAGTAAGCTAAAGATGGCAGAGATTATGATTGTTTTTTGACACAAAGATTACTATAGCTGCTTAGTGTTAATTCATTCATTGTTTCTTATTATAGTATAGGGACTGAGCTAGCTGTCAGGACAAAACAATGACTGGAACATTGTTAGTACCTTTCAAGACTCTAATTCTAAAGGAAAGACTTATTCCTTATCTTAGAATTAGAAGGCAGAGTGATAAGTACTTGAAGAAATTCACACAAAGCACTTTGGATAAACATAATCAGTGACAACTGACCTGAAATTCTCAGACATAGCTTTAATGAGAAGGGGACACTGACAGATTCTAAATGAAGGGTATAATTTGCCACCAGAAACAATAGATGAGTTGGGAAGTAGACATTTCAAGGGGAAGGAACACTAACATATACATACATACACACATATAGACATTTATGTGCACACGTGTGCATGTATGTTTGCATTTTCAATTTCTAACAGAAAATGTGAAATCTCTGGATCAAAGTAGGTGCTGTTTATCACTAAGAGAGTACCTTAGCTCCAGATTCTATGCTCCGGTTTTTCAAAGGGCAATAAGATGAGATAAGGCCAGATGTCCACCTGAATGTGCACAGCGTTTGCTCCACTGGAAAGAAAATATGAAATGATGGAATTCAAAATAATGACACTCAGAGCTTTTGTAGGGTGGCTGACACATGTGTTCCTTCTTCTCTTCAGAGAATGGGAGCAAGAGAGAAACACCTTTATTAAGGAATATAGACAAATTATTTCCTGTCAGGGAGGAGGAAGATCTCTGCCCTGAAATGTGAGCAAATAACCCTGAGGCAGATAAATCACTAATCTCTTTGGAGGAATATATTATCTCTATTTTTTAAAGCATGTCAGCCATTAAATCATCCTTTAACCAATTGTTTTAGTGGTCTTTTCTCAGAAAGCCTGGATTGCACAGAACTGTGAAAACATTCATAAAGAGTTGTTTCCCAACAGTTACAACATGGAAAAAGGTATGGAAGCTTGAACTGCTGTTAGTATTTAAGAAACACAATAGGTTTTAGTATTGATACAAATCATCCATGTCCATATTGTATTGTGGAATAATATTTGAAAAAAAAAGAAAACAAACTTCTTTGAATTCAAATTAGAGAACATTTCTAATAATGTCATAATATTGTCTTGTCCTTTCAAACATGTCAGTTACTCTGAATAATACACAGTAAATACAAACAACCCAAATAATGTCTTTGCTTTTATACAGCTAATAAATTTAATAAAAACTTGAAAAAATGTGATGTCAATTTAGTAAGTGAAAATTTGAAATAGAGACAAAGCCTGTGAACATTGGCCATAGTAGCACTTTGCTATTAACTTAAATGGACAGAAACTGTATTTGTGTTTCAAGTTTTCATGATAAATGCATATGCAAACTGTAATCCAAGACTTCTTTTTTTTTTTTTTTTTTTGAGTTGGAGTCTCACTCTGCCTCCCAGACTGGAGTGCAGTGTCCACTCCCGGCCACCGCAGCCTCGACCTGCTGGCCTCTGGCGATCCTTCTGCCTCAGCTTTCCAAGTAGCCGGAATTACAGGCATGTGCTACCATGCCCGGCTGATTTTTTTTTTTGATTTATTGTAGAGATGAGGTCTCGCTGCCCAGGCGGGTCTCGAACCTGCAGGCTCAGGCAATCCACTCACCGCCAGCCTCCCAAAGGCTCAGGATTACAGGCTAAGCCACCGAGCCTGGCCCTAGACTTCTTAATATACTTTGATCCAGCTTTCATAGACGGTAAGAATAAGATGTTAGCTGTATTAGCAGAAGTATTCTCCTGATCCAAGCTATATGTTAACAAGGGAGTGATGATAGGAGTAGAAGGCAGGGTGGAATTATGACTTTGAAAACGACTTGACCAGGGGCATTGTAAGAGATGAGTTTATAGAAGGGAAGCTGTATCTCTGGAAGGAATTAAAGAGTAAAGGCTTAATCTCTACATTTCCTGGATTTTTTTTAGACCTATTTTCGATTTTCATTCTTTGAATCCATATATTATTTGTTTTCGTTGCTACAAAGCCTGGGTGTAAAGAGCACAGGCCTTGTACCTAGATTTCCTCTCTGTGTGACCTCAGTGGGTGTAGTAATCTCTTCTCCATGCTGCTAATGTAAGAATAAAATTGGAGAAATGTGTAACTAATACACCAAACAAGTACAACTCCTGTAGAAAAACATCTAACTTTTCTCTGACACTGAAAACCTGTTTGTTTAAAATGGTCTATTTTGTCTGCTTCCCTAGGTGAAATCTGCAACTGGCATTGGTTTTCCTGTTTCTTTAAATTAATGATTCTCAACACTAACTAAAATAGAATCACACAGGGAAATTTAGAAGAAAACACTGATGACCAAGCCCATCAACAGAACAATTAAATGAGAATTTCTGGGTGATGGACCTATGTGTACATGGATTTTTAAAATCTCCCAATATGATGTTAATGAGCAGTTAAAGTTGAGGACCATTGCTTTTCCATAATAAATCATCTATCACTTTCATGTACAAAATATTGATTCAGATATTAGAATGTCTAGTCCAAAATATTGATCAATATACTAAACTAGATTTAAAATTAAAATCTCCCTCTTTAGCTTGAATCAGCTATCTGTGGGTAACTTGAGCAGGGAAAGGACTATGAATGGTTCCTTGATTCTTTTGCAATTGTCTTCTCTTTGACTCTCCAAGTGTTACTCCTGATTCCTTTAGGGTTCAAGGGTAACTTCCTGCCAAATTCCTTGGACAGAACATGCAAGGAACCCACACCGACAGTTTCTAAGTAATTTATGATTCTCATAAATTTCCGGCAAAATACTCAAGCATCGTTTGCCCTGACAAGTCCGAGAGTACAGGCCCATCTTCAGTTCACCCATCTGTGTTCAGCCCGGTCCATCAGCATTGAGTCAGTTTGTTTCTAGATTAAATTTCCAGACAAGAGTCAAATATCAAGCTACTCTATTCCCCAGAAACGGAACAAAAGTCAGGCTGAAGCTTCTCTCACAGACTTGAAGTAAGATCTAAGGAGACTACATTTCCACCTTATAGATACCTATTACTGAGAATCACTGCACATCAACTCAAAAAAAATCTGATACACAAATCTTCTACATTTTTACTTTCCTGCATGTATCTAGCTTCAATGTAGATGATGGGGTTAAGAGCCATCAAAGTTTTTGAGACTATTTTATATTCTTACTTAGACTAGCACTGGAATGTGAAACCAATATATAGATTTCTAGAGTTTTGGCCAAAAATTTTATTTTAATATTTGTTATATATGGGAACTGCTTAGCAAATAATGTCACCAACATATATCAGTTATCAATAATAACAATAATGATTAACATTATCATGTTACATTATTATAAGAGATGCTGAAAATATTTGTATCATGTGTAAGACTGTGTAAAAAGAAAACAATGCAAGTGTCATCTTAAGAAATGATATGAAAGTGAATATGATTTCTCACTCATTGGAGACTTACAAAATTAGTTGCAAAGAGGGTTAACATTGGACACATAGGCACAGTTCCTCAGAGATTGTTGAGGGTTTCTTTTTCTTTGTGAATATTTCCCCTGGGTTCACAAGCAAAAAAGAATGTGCTCAAAAAGCCACCAAACATCAGTGACGACACTATGACTTCCCTGTTTTGACAAAATAACAGTAAACTACAATTTTTATAATAATCTTAGTTAAATATTTTAAAATCTTTTCTAAGATGTGAAAGCAAATGGAGAGAAAATATCCACAGTTTTTGCAGTGAAGATAGAAAATTAGCAGAAGTACAAGTATTCTTCTAAAACATGAATGGAGAAAGTCTTTCAGGATTTACGTAAATTTGCCTACCCAGTTGCCTCCTGTTCCTAACTAGTTGGTCCAAAATTAAATTAATGCTATGTGAAGAAAGAGTAAAGGAAATAGGAATTCATGACTGTACACATTTGACACGAGAAGAAATATTTCAAATTAATCACTTATGGAAGTGTATCAAAAGCAATCTTCTTTGACAATTTTCTTTATTCATTTCCTAGCCTTTTCTCAATGAACAACATTTTTGAACTTTTTCCAATTTATATATGAAAAAAGCAAAAAGCATGCTAGCAATAAACCAACATGAAAATGATTTATATTAGTATACCCTTAATATTAATTAAATGGTGTTGGCCAGCTCATTGGTGGGAGATAGGGCAGATGATGGAGCAGTGGGAATATTAGAGAATAATTAGCAGAACCATTGATAAGACTAAAAATTAGTGACCCTCAAACTGGTCATCATGCAAACATTCTTATTCCATTTTCCAGGTATTTGACTTTTAGCATTTGTTTACAAATTTAAGTTAGCTCAAGAAGAAAAAGTATGTAGAAAGAATGTTTATGAACTAGTAACAAATACATTAATCCTGAAAATATTATGTAATTTATTTTAGAGGGTCCTATTCCCCCCTTGGATTACAAGAGAAGTAAAGTAGATGTAGATATGTATATCACACAACTATTTATCTTTTAGTTTCTTTTAACTTAACTCCCTGAATAAGGGTATTTTGAGCACTATTAAAAACTTATTTCCGTTTTTAATGTTCTTGATAATATGGATACTTTCTTTGCACACCTTAATAAGTACAGTGGGTTAATAAGCATATGTCACCATATCCTATTAACTACTGATATTGTCACTTTATAATTTTCTATTGTAAATATTTCAAGAGTTTCTCATTTAATTTGTTGGTTTTTCTTTTGGTAGATTTTTACTGCCAAGAGAATTATGAGGCAACATTGATGGTTATTCAATTTATCACTTGAAATACTGTGGATATATAATTGAATATTGAAATTACACTCTGCTAATAAGTAAATGCAGATACATTTTCCTCATTTTCTTTGTCAAATAAAAAATGATAAGCAAACTAAGAAGCTAAGCATTCTTTCAAGTTTCTATCAGCATCTATTTAATCATGGGAATCTTTTTCTAGTGTTATCTTCTTGTTATCGTTCAACTTGAAGATCAAATAAGAACATAATGATCCACTCCAGGGATCTCAGTGTTGTGGTAATGTATGCTTTTTGCGAGGATGGGTATCTACCTTCCCCTGGCTGGGCATGTCTCACCACTGTCCAAGACCTTACATGTTCAGAAAGCAAGTCCATCAGCATAGTTTCGGCACTCAAGACTTTCTTGTGCTCTCTCCTTTCACCTGAGAAAGAGCTTTGTCTACCTCAAGGTAGGGCATTTTCTTTCATTACAAGTAGCCATAATGAGGAAATATAACATTCAGTCTCTACAACCATATTCAAAAAGATAAGAAGGAATGTCATTCTGTTTATTACTTTACCACCACTACTTGATAGATATAAATTTAATTATGTAAACTATTTAAATATCTATTAAATATTCATTGTTTATAGAATTAATTGACATATGGGTAATGTTTTAAAGATTTAATTCCATTATTTATATTTTGGATAAGCCAAGCATAAACAGAATCATATGAATGCTAATCAGGATTTTTCATAACTAAAATATAGAGGAGGAACACAAAAACATATATTTAGTTTTAAAGATTTAACTAAAGTGGTTGAGTTTTACTCATTTGACTAGTGAAAGATAAAAGTAAAGGGTAAGTCCAAATCTATATTGCAATTATATCATAAACTGTTTTTCTTTTCTATAGCATTTCACAATATCAGATACATTTTAGAGATGTATTTTCTTGACCTATTTCATTTTATCTTCTTTAGTGCAAATGTCCCAAAAAGATGTGCTTTCTGTTTTTAAAAATTAGTTTTCTGCAGGGTTTAATCTTAAAGAAATAAGGATGTCTATATGAAGAAAATTATTACTGTTGCAGGAGTTTTGACTCCACTGTCAGCTTAAACCAGCAACCTTGAGTTCTCGTCCCATGACCAAGAAAATTAAGAAACACAGACACTAAAAGGAGGAGTAAAAGAAGGACTTTATTAAGCAACAAAGTTCTCCAGAAAAAGAGAGGGGGCCCGAAAGGTAACCCAGTACTAGGAGTATGTTTGTGGTTTTTATCTTATCTTTTCTGGGGGCATTTCTTCCATTTATTTCTCATCCACCTCTTACTTACTGAGACCCAATTTTTATCGTACATGTGGTGGATCCTTGACTAGGGTTACTCCATCTTGACTATTACCCATAGGTACCACAGAGAAGCCCACTGGGGGGAGGGTAAAACCACAATGCAATGCTATGTTAATGATGCTATAATAAGCTAAGTTCAAGTTAGGACATTTAGTTAAGTTACTTAACTTGAGTTTTAGCAGCAAAAAGTCTCTTTTAGCAGTACATTCTGGATGGAGAGGATGTTCTCAACCACATTAACCACAATTTCAGCCAACAATTATATAACAGGAGTGGTGCAAGGGGTGTTCTTGCAGGTGTTAAGTCTCCTCGAGACCCTCCCTCTCTGTCTGTTTAACCGTCTTCTGACTATCTCCTCTCTCATTAATTCAATTAACTGGAATTAATTTCATATCATTATACATATATTTATCTAATATTACCAAAACATATATATATATATATATATAAGCTAAAATTTTATAAACACAATTCCTCAGTGAGCTATTGACTTGTTTCAGGGAAAGCCTTATTAATTCATAGGGGCAGAATGGGTTTGTATAATTATATATTTAAAACCAACTATGTTTTAGGCTAGGTATAGGGGACACAGCAGTGAAAAAAACAGATCTTTTGTAATAGTTTAAATAAGGGTTTGCTGTAAAAATCAAAGAATAGAAGCAATAGTTGCTTAAACAACAGAACTCTAATTTTCAAAGTAAACCTTTGTAATATGTAATCTATAATCCTCATTTTATACATGAAAACTGAGGTCTAGAAGAATGCATTTTGCTCCACATAACAGCTATATCATTGCAATATTTTTGAATGTTGTTTTTTATTGCAAAATAAATGGTCAGAAGGCACACAGTTCAGAGAGTTGTGTCATCGCTTGAGACAGGGCTTAAGGACCTGGCCTCCTTTTATCTTTGTCCACCATTTTTAGCACTTAGTTTTGTCTTCATAATAGCAAGACTTTGCTCCTCTCTCAGGTATAAGATCAACATTATATGCAAGATGAGATAAATGAGAATATATAGAGGCAGAGGAGTAGAATCAACAAAGTAAGTATTTTCCAGAAATCACCCAGTTGACTTCTGCCTGGATCTCATTGGGAAAAACTGAATTATGTCAATCATCAAGGAAAGTATCTACAAGGAAAGTTGAAAGATTTTTCAGTTGGGTACGGTGCTGCTTTAATTAAAATCCAAGTCAGCAAAAAGTGGTGAATGGGTATTTACAAGGGGAGGGGGATGCAAAAACCCAGAATTTATCTAAAAAATTGTGTATTTATTCATATGTGTTTAAATTTCAGTCACCTTCAAAGTTCTCTCCATTTGATGCAATCACTTATCCAGACACTTTTCTCATTGCTCAGAATAGTTTTTGATCTTATTAATTTTGATGCCTTAGTGCTTCTCCTATTTTTTGTCTCACTTCCTCCACGTAGGCAAAATATTTCCCTTAGAGGACTTTCTTCATTTGGGGAAACAAAAAAACAAAGTCGCTGGAGGTGAGATCAGGTGAATAGGTACTCAGTACATTGTGCACAGGTGAATTGTCATGGTGGAAGAACCAGTCACCCATTTGCTACAACTCTGGAAGTGTCTTCCACAAATCATGATGAAACCTTCTCAAAACTTCCTGATAAAAACTTTGGTTGACTGTTTGATCCAGAGGAATAAATGCCAAGTGTACCACAAGGATTCCACTTTCCAAAGGCAATTTCATTTTTGTGGAGGGTCTCCCCTCATATATGCAATAGAAGTGAATGCTATGATAGATTAATAAATATACCTGAGACACAATTGTGGCACCCGGACTTATTTAACATTGGATAGTCTGACTCTATGACCCACATTCTAAACATCTAGAAAATCACAATGTATTAAGGAGTAAAAAATAATTGTCTATTAATTTATATTAGAAAATTGAACTTCAGCCCCCAATGAAAACAAATTGAGCTGGGCTCGGTGGCTCAGCTTGTAATCCCGCGCCTTTGGGAGGCTAAAGTGAGCGGATTGCCTGAGCCCGCTGGTTCGAGACCCGCCTGCGCAGCAAGACCTCCTCTCTACAATAAATCAAAAAATCAGCCGGGCTTGGTAGCGCATGCCTGTAATTCCGGCTTCTCGGAAGGCTGAGGCGGGAGGATCGCCGGAGCCCAGCAGGTCGAGGCTGCGGTGGCCGGGAGCGGCCACTGCACTCCAGTCTGGGCGACAGAGTGAGACTCCAACTCAAAAAAAAAGAAAACAAATTGGCTGCAGAAAAATTAAAAGCCTAGAAAAGCAATGATTAAAAATCATGAATTATCGACACATCAACATTTATAACATGTCAAAAATACACAAGTTTAATAATTTTGCACATGAGATTTCTTCACTGATTATTTGCTAATCCTGTTTTATCTCTCCTTTTAAAAATCGTATTTATAGATCATAGTTAGATCCTTTTTGATTACTCATCCTTGAAAGATGTCAGTTTTAGTTTAGTTACTTTTGTAGTATTTATTGTTGTTTTTCAGAAGAAGCTATTTCTAGAAGTTCCTTATCAGGAAGATGCCAGACCTTTGTTTCAGGCTAATGGGATGATCCAGAGTTTTGCATATAAACATTATTAGCTTTTATTTCTTATTTAGTAATTTAGCTCTAGGATTGACAGTCTAGAGTGTATTTCTACTTCATGGATAGACTCTTTGCAGCACACATTTTTTTTTTTTTTTTTGTGGGTTTCCAGATTTAGCTGTTTCCTCTGCTTTTCAATCTCAAACCAGGTCAAGGAGAACTCTTGCTTTCAGTCTGGGTACCCTACTTCTGCTCTTGGAAACAAATAATTAGACTTTGCATTTTACATTTACCCTTTAAATTAGAAAGGCTTAATTTTCTTGTCTTTTTTTGTTTGTTTTTGTTTTTAGGCATGAACCACTGTGCCTGTCCCCTTTTGACTAATTCAAAGTGGATTGATTTGGGACCTTAGTTACATCTGGAAAATTGTTTATCTATATTGATGCAATATGACCTAATCAAAGGATAGACATCTGTCACTTTTGTCATATAATTTAATCTAATCCTGAGTATAACACTAGAAAGTGGAAATCACAGGAGCTATTTTAGAATTTTGCCTACGATTATGGTCCTGTTTTCATCTTCCAAATATGGAGAATTTTTGGAAATTCTTTTGATCTCCACCATTCTAAAATTTTAAGAAGTTATATGAGTCAGTTGCCACTGTGTAATGCTTGAAGTGAATCTCTTTAATTTAGAAAATCATATTTTTACTTCTGAAATTGTATTTATATGGTTTCCTTGATAATTTCTGTCTCCATTTTTTGTTCTTGTGTTTATTTTTCAGTTTCTCATATTTATTATTTTGTTATTATTTAATATCTAATTTATGAATTTATTAGTCACGTATACTATAATGTATGTTCTTACTTATGGGAGACCTTGAACAGTTATCATAATACTATAAGAAAGAGATTGGCAGTAGTGGGAAATTGCTCAGGAAGGGGGTTTTAGCAGCTGAGGGTAACTGGCAGGGCAAGCAGGAGCACACCTCATCAACAAGGGTACCTGCATAATGAACATTTGTATATCTAACCCCGAGTTGTACCCCACATTTTAAAAATAAAATAAAACAAAATAAAAGAAAAAAGAAATTAAGTTAAATTGAATCAAATTAAATCCTGTAATTAAAAGTGATACAATGAAAGCGAGGTAACAGAACTATCATTTTATGGTAGATATACTAGTTAACAAGTTGTATCTGACATACAGAACTTTAAGTTAATTATTTTGCATTTCTCTCTTAATTGTTAATGGGCAGCAAAGCAAAATAAACATTGTAATAAATCTATAAATCAAAGTCAGTAACTGAAAGTAGCAAATATAAAATAAATAACTCAGAGACATTTTGAACAGAATGGGAAAGAAAACTACAAATATTGTCTCTATATCTCATGCAATTTATCTCAGAGATAAGATGAAGATGATAGAAGATAGAAATTTTTACATAAAAATAGAAGTTCTTAGAAATTTTCTGTATCTCTCAGAGAAGTAAAGTTACTTCCTCCAGCTCTCCTGTTTGGATTCTGCTTGTAGAAACTATTTCAAATTTTTTGTAATGTTTTATTCTGAAAAATAAAAAATTTTGATTCATAGGAAATGACAAAAAAAGCATAGGAAGGTGCTGTATACCCTTTATCTACCCTTCCCCATGTCAATAACTTACATAACTGTACTAAAGTTTAAAAGTTAATAGAATATTAATGTTGGTGAAATCTACAGTTTTTTTTCAGATTTCACCATTTATACTGAACTCATTTATGTGTATCTAGTTTGTGCAGTTTTATCATGTTTAATTTTGTATTCAAATCAAAGCACATATTTGTGTCAATCCACAAAGTTTCCTTATGCTACCCATTTGTAGCTATATTTTCTTTTATTATTATTATTATTATTTTATTTATTTTATTTTTTTGAGTTGGAGTCTCACTCTGTCACCCAGACTGGAGTGCAGTGGCTGCTCCCGGCCACCGCAGCCTTGACCTGCTGGGTTCTGGCGATCCTTCCACCTCAACCTTCCAAATAGCTGGAACTACAGGCACGTGCTACCACACCCAGCTAATTTTTTATTTATTGTAGCGATGAGGTCTTGCCAAGTTGCCCAGGCGGGTCTCGAACCCGTGGGTTCAGGCAATCCACTCACCTCAGCCTCCCAAAGCACGGGATTACAGGCTGAGCTACTGAGCCCGGCTTTATTTTCTTTTATTTTTAATCCTTGTCAATCAATAATTATCTCTTCATTTTTATAGTTATTTTATATGTATAAAATCATACAGTACATAGACATTTATGATTGGCTTTTTCATGCAGTGCAACTCCTTTGACTTTTATCCAAGTTGTTGTATTAATAAATAGTTTGTTTCTTTTTTGTTAATGAGTCATTTTCCATAGTAAAGATACACTGCAGTTTTTTTAATCCCAGCCATTGAAGAAAATTTGGTAAACTTTTGGTTTGTATGAACAAATCTGTTACACATATTAGTATGTAAGTTTGTATATGAAAATAAATGTTTATGTCTCTGGGATAAATGTCCAAGAGTGCAGTTGCTGGATCATTTGTTAATTTCCTTTCTACTTTTAAAGGAAATATACAAACTATTTTCCTATACTCCCAACATTTGACACTCCCAACGTGCAAGAATTATTGTGGCCATACCTGGCACTTCTCAGGCAGCAAGAACTCTCACCTCAAATTTTTTTTTTTCTTTTTTGAGTTGGAGTCTCACTCTATCACCCAGACTGGAGTGCAGTGGCTGCTCCTGGCCACCGCAACCTCGACCTGCAGGGCTCCGGTGATCCTTCCACCTCAGCCTTCCGAGTAGCTGGAACTACAGGCGCGCGCTACCACACCCGGTTAATTTTTTATTTTATTGTAGAGATGAGGTCTCACCAAGTTGCCTAGGCGGGTCTCGAACCTGCAGGCTCAGGCAGTCCACTCACCTCAGCCTCCCAAAGTGAGGGATTACAGGCTGAGCCACCGAGCCTGGCTCACCTCAAATTTTATTTGAAGGTTGAGACTGATGGTGCTGCACACATATACACATCAAAAAGTATGCAAATGTTTATTACTTACATAATTGGCGTCTCTAGAATGAGCAGGACAGGACTCTCCAACAGTTCTTTTTTATTTTTTTTAAAGATGTGAGGTACAATTCAGGGTTAGGCACATAAGTATTCATCATACAGGTAAAATTTGGTACTCTTATTGATATTATGTGCCCCCCACCTCCGGCAGTGTCCCACTACTGCCAATCCCTTTCTTACAGTATTATGATAAATGTTCAGGGTCTGCTTATGAGTGAGTGCGTGTAGCACTCGTATCTTTGTTTCTGTGACAAATCATTGAGTATTATAGATTCTAATTCCATCCAAGTTGCAGCAAAGTTCATCATTCTGTCCTTCTTTATGTCTGTGTAATATTCCATCAGGTAAATGTACCACATTTTCTTTATCAAGTCCCCTTTCAATGGGCAGCATGGTTGGTTCCATGTTTTTGCTATGGTGAATAATGCTGCAGTAAACATGCGTGTGCAGGTATCTTTTTCATACAGTTATTTGAGATCCACCAGGTAAATTTCCAGAAGGGGGATTTCTGGGTAGTATGATCTTTTAGACTTAGAAATCGCCACAATGTTTTCCACAGAGAATATACTAGTTTACACTCCCTACAGCAGTGTAGAAGCTTTCCCTTTTCTCCACATTCTCTCCAATATCTGTTGTTTTTTGAGTTATTGATGATGGCCATTCTGACTGGAGTTAGGTGGTATGCTAAATGGACAGAAATCAGAACCATTTCCTCTAAAAACCAAAACAAGACAAGGCTGTTCACTTTCACCTCTCTTGTTCAACATGGTGTTGGAAGTCCTACTAGGGTGATCAGATAGAAGAAAATTAAGGTATCCAAACAGGAAAAGAGGAAGTTAAGTTATCCCTCTTTGTGGACAGTGTGATTCTATACCTTGAAAACCTAAGAAAATCTGTCAAAAACCTCCTTGCACTGATAAAGTACTTTGGCAAATTGTCAGGGTATAAACTCAACATGCAAAAGACAGTCTCATTCCTATTCAGCAACAATAAACAGACAGAAATCCAAATAAAAAACACAATTCCATTCACAATAGTCACACAAAAAAAGAAAGAAAAAGAAAAAAGAAATACCTTGGCATCTTCTAGCCAGAGAAGTGAAAGACCTTTACCTTTACAGTGAAAACTACAAAAACACTGCTCAAAGACATCAAAGAAGACATAAACAAATGGAAAAATATTCCATGCTCATGAATTGGAAGAATTAACATTGTTAAGGTGTCCATCCTACCAAAGGCAATCTACAAGTTTAGTGCCATACCCATTCAATAACCAAAATTATTCTTCTCAGAATGACAATTCAGTAATTCACATGGAAACATAAAAGACCACAGAATAGCCAAAAGAGTTATGAAATGACTAAAGAAAATAAGAAAAAACCAGTTCAAAATTTTTATCGTAGTTAGAGTGAGAGACGAGGGTAAGGGCTGCCAGCATGTGCCCTGGCTTACATGATCTGAATCTCCCAGTGCTAAAGGAAGGAGCACTTAGGTTTTATCAGCTCACTTAGATGTAGGGTAGGGGGGGAAAGGGAAGGTAAATTAAGAGTTGTCAGCAGTCAACAACAAAAAATCTGGGATCAAACTCATTTAAATAAATGATCTAGGTTCTTCACATTCTCACCAGCATTTCGGGTTAGTATTTTTTGTTTATTTTCATTGCAGCCATTCTGATAACTGTGTAGTAAGATCTTATAGTTTTACTTTGAACTTCACATGACGGTAAACATCCTTGTATGTGATTACTTCCTATCTGTAATTCCTCTATTTTGAAATGCCTGTCGATGTCTCTTGTCCATTTTCTAACTGAATTGTTTGGGCATGTATTTTTTTAACTTATTAAGAGTCTGCAAGAAAATACAGTGACATACTTGCAGAGCCAAATGCAAATAGTGAGAGGATTAGAAATCCACTCACTATTATCTCCCAGTTTTAAACATTTAATGTTTCAGTGTTAGTTATTTGCTCAATAATTTAGCAAATTTTGGATTTTCTTCAGTACAAAAACCCTCCCTACTATCAATTTAATCACCTCAAGTTAACTTAATAGACTACTAAGTAGCTTTTGGTTTTCTTGTGATCACTAGTCCTTTTACTAGACCTTCTGGTTTGGTTGGATTTTTTTTCTTTTTCATTGAGTAATTATTTAGCAGCTCTTTGGGTTGCTATATTCTTTGATTATTTTTACATTTGGGAATGAGTGCTTCTTAGCTTTATACTTTATTGACAGCTTGACTGGATACAGTACACTCAAATCATTTCCTTGGTGCTTTGTAGACGTTGCTCATTTACCTTAAGGCAATGAATGTGGCTATGGAGAAGTTTCAAGTAATCTTAACATTTTTTCTCTTTTGAATCTTTCTGCCTGGATATGTGAAGTCATGGGATTACACAACTGAGATATATCTCAAAGTTCATCATTCTAATTCAGTGTTTTGCGGCTGAATTGAATACTGCTGAATTCAGAAGAAGAAAAGTCTTCTATTTTAATTTGGACTTTATTTTTTTAAATGTGTTGGATTCTTCTCTTTAAAGATAGATGCTGGGAAAATTTTTGTTAAATCTTCTCTTCTGTACTATATATCAATTGTCATCTCTCTCATAACTTTAAAAGTCTTTATCACTGTGTTACAATATTTGCCTCAAAACTTTCTTCAGCATGATTAATTTGTGTTTGAGTATATGTATTCAATCATTTGCTATTTTTTTATTCACAACCGTATCATTTTAATTTTTCCTATTTTACATAGAATTTTTTTTAGCTTTTGAATTTTTTTATTTTAAAAGTGTGGGATACAATTCAGGGTTAGGTATACAAATATTCATTGTGCAGGTACCCTTGTTGATGAGGTGTGCCCCCCTTCCCCAGGCAGATATTGACTGTCAGTCCCACCTCTCCACCCCCCTTCCTCCCAACCCACCCCTGCAGTTTCCCACTATCGTCAATCCTTTTCTCATAGTATTATGGTAGTTTTAAACCATTCATGGTCATTTGTTTTTCATTCCATATCTTTTAACTTAAATTTGAATTTTTTAAATTGAAAACAAATTTTTGTAAATTCTTCTATAGCACTTAAAAGTCTTGAAGGTGTTTCTTGTATACTTGGGCTACTTTTGCTTCCATTATATGTATGTTTTTTTCTATTTTTCATACTTGGTTACTTTCTTTTCCTTTAATATGTTTGCTGAGATGTCATGCCACTTTTTCTCACACACTGTCACGCCTAAAATGATCAGCCTTTTTTAGGTTTCCTTTCTATTGACATACTGCATGTGAATTCTCCTGGCTTCCTATCTTCTTTTTCTGAATTATTCATCTTACACCTGAGAGCATGAGTGTGGTGAGGAAGAAGATCCAGCTCTGTCAGTTATAATGATCATGCATTACATCCTCTTTTTCTTTTTCCTACTCATTTTTTTCTGTACCTAATTCATATCACTCTCATTGTATGTCCCTTTCTCTAGTTAAGAACATTTCTGGGCTAAGAGTTCCTTACAGTTTTGTAGAGCCGAAGAGCCAGGCTTTGGCAATAGGGCTATATTAGTCTGCTCCTCCTTTGGTCTTCACAATTCTCTCATCTCTTTGCAACAGCTACTTCCAGTCACCACATCAAATGAGGAAGAATGTTAATAAAAGGTTATTTTAAATCTTATACTAAAACTTCAGAAAGGGTTAAAACACAAAGGTAAATGACTATACATACTCATCAGGGCTACACAGTGTTTATTCTGAAGAACAGAGACAAAAGCAGTGGCTGAAATGCAGTTTTCTTCTGCCCTTTACACTCTGGCATTCAGCATTCAGCTTGGTTTGCTACTTTGATGAGGAAGTGGGGGAAGAAAGAAAATGCAATTGTTCTTGTCCTTTACCTAATAACAGCTCTCACTCAATAGGTCAATGTACCAATGTAGGGATTCTACCAGTCTCCAAGCATTATATATCCTGGGGGTGGAAAACATGCACAGAATGGGTCAGAGGTCCCATTGGACTCCAAATGAGGACGACTCAAATGTGACTTTATATAACCCCTGACTTCTCTAAGTCCTCACACACTCACACTGATCAGTGGACCATGGTGACATTTTATTTCCTTTAGGATTAGCATCAGATCAGAGCTAGTATCTGACAACTTCCAGAAGATCTTTTTTTTTTTTTTTTTTTTGAGTTGGAGTCTCACTCTGTCGCCCAGACTGGAATGCAGTGGCCACTCCCGGCCACCGCAGCCTCGCCTGCTGGGCTCCGGCGATCCTTCCGCCTCAGCCTTCCAAGTAGCCAGAATTACAGGGCATGCGCTACCATGCCCAGCTGATTTTTTGATTTATTGTAGAGATGAGATCTCGCTGCCCAGGCGGGTCTCGAACCCGCGGGCTCAGGCAATCCACTCACCTCAGCCTCCCAAAGGCACGGGATTACAGGCTGAGCCACCGAGCCCGGCTCAGAAGATCTTTATATTCTTCTCACCCTAGAAAAAAAAAGGAGGTCCTTCTAAGGAAGACTTGGGGGAGGGGAGCAGAGAGTCAAGATTACACCTATATCCGTATTGCAGATACTTTCCCTTAAGAGACAAGCCTCCCTGTGTGTCTGAATCTGTAAATAGTTAAGATTTAGAAGCTAGATAAAAGACCATGAATTCCCACTCTGGCAACTAGGTTAGGCGTTTGCTCATCAGATGTAGACATTTTTGGCTTATGTATATTAAATTAACTGTAATGATCTGCCCATCTATCTTTCATTTCTATGTACTCCATGATCAAATGGTCATTGCTATATGTCTTTTTAGGTCAGAGTTTCTCAATCTCAGTACTGTTGGCATTTAGGACAGATAATTATTTGTTGTGATTGGCTGTCCTGTGCATTATAGAATGTTCAGCAACATTACTGTCTTCTATTCACTAAGTGCCAGTAGCACCCTCCCCTCTTCTACCCTCCCTCTTCCATTGTGACAACCAAAAATGTCTCCAGATATTGCTAAATGTTTCCTGTGGGCCAAAACCTCCAGTAAGAGCTATGGATATAAAGCCAAACACTCTGATTGGTGTCCTTTCGTTGATAAGAGGTTCTAACTTGTCTGATGATGGATAGCCACTACTTGCCCAATATTGTTCTGGGATCACATGAGGCAGACTTCTATTGGATAGTCCAGATCAGGGAATCTGGAGGGTCAAAAGTCCAGTGTAAAAGTTGATAAATTGCTAACAGTTAGATTTCTTAGTTATTTCTCCAGTGATGCCAAATCCTTTGTTTTGACAGACACCCAAAAACTATATTTTAAAAAACTTGCAGCCGGGCTCAGTGGCTCAACCTGTAATCCCATGCCTTTGGGAGGCTGAGGTGAGTGGATTGCCTGAGCCTGCGGGTTCGAGACCTGCCTGGGCAGGCGAGACCTCATCTCTACAATAAATCAAAAAATTAGCCGGGCATGGTATGCGCGCGCCTGTAATTCTGGCTACTCGGAAGGCTGAGGCGGAAGGATCGCCGGAGCCCAGCAGGTCGAGGCTGCGGTGGCCGGGAGCGGCCACTGCACTTCAGTCTGGGTGACAGAGTGTGACTCCAATTCAAAAAAAAAGGGAAACGTAACAGCTCTTTTCTGGTGTCTTACTCTCTGTGCTTTAGAAACTGATAACTATACTAGACCACATCTGGCATTGATGCTGACTTTGCATTTTTTTCTCTCTGAATATTTTTTATTTCTCCTGGTGTCATTTCTGGGTCAACCCTTACTGATCCTACTGCGTTACCACAAGGAGAAGAAAGATGATTCCTGGTTACATACTACCACCTGAGGCCTTTGTTTGGCTTTTTGAAGCTACACATTCAGGCCTTACCTCTTCTTCCTTTTTATTTTTTTAGATATGGGGGTATTTCCATGTTTCCTAGGGTGACCTTGAATTCCTGGTCTCAAGTGATTATCCCACCTCGGCCTCCAGAATAGCTGGGACTACAAACATATGCCACCACTGTGCCCATCCAGATCTCACCTATTTTTCTTACTGTATGATTTTTTTTTTGTTTTCTCTCTCTTCTGTGCCATTTCTCTTTTAAGAAAGTTTTATCAACAGCTACCATTTTTAATTGCCTTATTCTCTCTCTGTTTTCCAATTCTGACTTCATAGGGAGATATGGATTGATCAGGGTCACATTTATTTATTTTTATCCTCCAGGTAATATTAATTCATTCTCCTGTTTAAATGTTTGGTATGTCTGTGGTAGAAATCCAGGACTAATTTAATAAGCTGTGGCAGGACATGCCATTTACATAGAGTCTACCCTTTTAGTAAGGGACATGGATGAAAAAATTTCACTTGGAAATCACTAGCATATCAAGCACTATGACAGAATGTCTAATTTGCTCATAAAATAAGAAGAAAAAACTATGCAATATGCACAAATTTTTGTTATCATCTTCCCCCAGATCATTAGTGAGGCCAAAGTCCAAAGATAATAGAACATTCTGAACTAAATTCAAACGGAATGACAAATCCTATTAGCTATTGGAATAGTCTAAAAGTCTTCTACAAACTGAGGATCCAAAAGTGGATAAACTGCTGTACATGAATCTGGAAACAAATAAGGTCAGTAAGATAAAAGTAAGTGTGGCCTTGCCTTGTATAATTACCAGGCATTTTTCTTTTCTGAATCCATTCAAAATTGGCAGATAAGTAGGCCAGCTAGGTTTACAGAAAAATATTAAGACTGAAAACTTTAATCTTTTCACTAGAGAAATGTAAGCTCACCAACACTCTAAATGAAAAAGAAATCAGACACAAAAAGAAATAAAAATCTTGTAATGATATTTTTTGAAAGAACAAATATAAAATATTCTTTCAAACTACATTGACTAGAGTATAAAACTAAAGTATGCTTGAGATCCAGTCATGTACTGCATAATGGTTTTTGTCTCTAAAGGACCATTAAAAAATTCCTATAGAATAGTGACATCTCAGTTCTTGTAACATTGAAACGCAAGGCATTACTTGTGTGTTTGTGGCAATGCTGGTATAAAACAACCTACCAAATTGTCAGTCAAATAAAAGTATAGTACATACAATATGTACAGTACATACTTGATAATGATAACAACAGACTATGTTGATGGTTTGTGTAGTTACTATTACTTTAGATTGTACTTCTGCCACTTGTGGAAAAAAAAATAATTGCAAAACAATTTTAGGTGGATCCTTCAAAAGATATTCCAGATGAAGTTATTGTTATCATGGGAGATGATGGCTCCATGCATGTTATTGCCCTTGAAGATCTTTCAGTAGGAAAAGATGTGGAGGTGGAAGACAGTGAAATTGATAATCCCGAGATATGTAGGACTAGGCTAATGTGTGTGTTTTGTCGTTTTTAACAAAAAAGTTAAAATAAAATAAAAAAATTAAAAATAGAAAAATTGTTATAGCATAAAGACATAAAGAAATAAATATTTTATACAGACATTGTATTTATTTTATTACAAAATGAGACAGGAATTTTAAAATATTAAAAAGTTTATAAAGTAAAAATGTTACAGCAAGTTAAGGTTATTTTATTATTTAAAAAATAAAAAATATTCTTCTATTAATAACATTTGTCGTACAATGTTTATAAAGTTTACAACAGTGTATAGTAATGTCCTAGTCCTTCACATTCACTTACTACTTACTGATTCACCCAGAGCAGCTTCCAACCCTGCAAGCTCCATTCATTAAAGGGGCCTATAAAGGTGTATCATTTTAAAAATATTTTATACTATATTCCACTGTACCTTTTTTTTGGGCTTAGATATATTTTCATATTCAATTACCATTGTGTTACAATTATGTATAATATTCAGTATAGTAACATGCTGTACAGGTTTGTGGCCTAGAAACATTAGGCTAAGCCATACAGCCTAAGTGTGTGGTAGGCTATACCATCTATGTTTGTATAGGTTCACTCTGTGATGTTTGGGCAATGACAAAATCTCCTAACAATACGTTACTTAGAACATATCCTGTCATTAAGAGAGGTATGGCGATAATTGTCAATACACCTTTACATCAAGGTTTTTTTTAGTGCATCTAGAAAGTTTCACTTATTTACGATTACATTTGGCTTTTGGTAGTTAGTATAATTTGTGCATAAATATATGAGGAGAGCATGCATATGTAAGCACTTAAAACTTTCAGTGACATCTGATGGTCTATTCCCCAAGAGGAACAAACCAATGCTTCAAATTTCACAAGCATTCCCACTGATAACATTTCTCAGTTCAGATGAAGGAGAATTAATGAGTTTGACAAACTCTTTCTTCATTGATAAGGGACAAGCAGGAGAAAGAGATTAGAAATAGTCAGAATATATCAAGTCTCCAAAGAGGAAATATTCTCATCTGTAGATTAGATTTTGATACTGATATGGTAACACACTATAACATGAGTTTGGCTGATGGACCAGGGGAATCTTTTGAGTCCAAAGCCTATGGGATTGAATTTCAGGGAAGAGTCTATGACAATTATCTTTCCCTTTTGTAATCTGTTCTTTGTTATTGTGTTTGTATTGATAGTATGCTTTCTGCTAGACCAGTGACCTATGACAACAGGCCAGGGAGATAACACTAAAGTGAGATTTTGAAGACAGCAAACAAAATGTGTAGCAGATGAAAATGACAAAACTGTGCTGATAACTGGCATAGTAAAATGAAATCCATTCCCAATGTCCCTTAACAATAAATGCAGCATCAGAACGTGCTATTCCACAGGCATATTGGTCAAAGTTGATGAGAATCTCTAAAGTTCTAAAAATCTTTCTACCACTAACAAAACCATAGGTGACTTTAAATGAGGCTCCTACCCTCATAATTTATATGAATGCAGCTTTGGTGTATCAACTAAATAAATTTCAACTGTGTGATATACATGATGTATATGGTAATGCAAGAGTGTTTCTCATTGATAATAATTTTCTGCAAATGTATTAGAGAGCCCACCAAAATTCATACTTTTGGTTATATAAACTTCTCAATTATTACCGTAATGTAAAATCATTCTATAGTTGTTAATTGAGAACTTACTGTGTGTAGAATATCATACTTTCTACTGTGAAAGTTATAAAAAAACCTTGTATAATTTTTCATTTGTGTTAAAAAATAAAAATATGCCAGTGTGCTTCAATATACCTGGCATAGTTATGTATTTGACATAGATTGTCAGCATGTAGATAAGTCATATAGCAGCAATTTGAGAAAAAAATTAGATAATCTAGGTTTTAAAATATGCAGTTGTGAAGAAAGCAGAGAAGCAAGAAAACATCCAATTAATAATCCAGATTGATTTTCAACTGTATTTGAACTAATTATGTGGTGGAATGAATGAAAATTTTGATTTGTTTACTAAGAAGAAAAAAGAGTACCTATTTTCAAACACAATACATTATTATGACAAAATTAACATTCTTAATTTTTCATTTTTTAGCTGACCTTTGAAAATATTTATTATGAAAAATTGATTGTAAAATTTTATTTACTCTTTAAGTATTATAGCCTATTAAATGTTCAGTACTCAAAACTAAACTATGCAAGTTATTCCTGACTGCAAAATACTTATCGATGTGAGATGTGTTCTTATTCCTCTTTCAGAAGCAGAGATTTCTATTTCCTTTTTCTGAATGCATGTTGAATGTTATTTCTCCCCCTAATCTATTCTTTCTTCTTCTACTATTTCCACTAATACTGCAATACCAAATAAAGTTTGTTTTTCACTTTATGTATTACATTGGAGAATTTTGTGATTCCATATGTAATGAACCTTTGTGTTTTAGTCTGGATTGGGAAAAAATATGTTTGTGGTAATTAAAGCGTAAGAAGACATTCCATTGTTTGTTCTAGTTTTTCCCCCAGCCACCTGATCTACTACTGCACATATGCCTGAGCCCCTGAACTAGAGATCTATAAAACTATATAATTAGGAAAAAAAGGAACCCAACTTTGACAACAACTTATATCCTACAAAATAAAATATGAAATTAAGAGTATTTTGTACTGAAAATTTGTAGCCAGAATCAATACATAGAAGAGCTGAAATGATTTGATGACATGTTGTCTGAAAAATAAATGCAACAGCCAGAGTTTCAGAAAGACAGTGTTTTAAAGATAAAGAAAATCTTCAAAAAACATTTAAAAAAAAAACTTTACCTATTTAGTCCTATATGAAAGAGCCTAAAATGTTTCATACTGCAGGAAAACATTCACTGCTATATTGCCCTCATTTTATGACTGCCTCATTCCTGTGTTCCCGACCTTGACACAGGAGTTTCTATGATCTTAATTTTGATTGTGCTTCAGTCTCTACAGACTTGGCATTTGAATTTGTTCTTATTATCATTTGTCCTTGATTCTGGCTTGATTACTTGTACCTTCAACTTTTTTGACCTAGCATGTGCCACTGCCTCAGCTTCAGTTACAAAGCACATTGAGCAAATTAAGTTGACCTCCCTATCCCCTAAACACGTATATGAAGGGGGTTTACAACATTTGTTGCCAAGGAAACTAATGAATAAGTATTAGTTTTTCCCATAATTGCACAGCATTTATTGAACATGCCATTTATTTATCGACTGTACTAACACCTATTGTATGTGCTAGGAGCTTAGACTAATGTATCTATCAGTTGAAATAATTTTGATTGAAAATAACAAAAAAACTCAGCTAAATAGAGTTCTTAATAACAAGAGGAAATTGTTGGCTTATTGAAACTGTAAAACCTGTATGAAGAACTAACATGATGGATACAAGTTGATTTTATGGCTCAACATGAAACAACTGTTATCTCTCTTGCTTCTTTAAAATCTTTGTATTAGAGCCATCCATTATTCGGTACCTTCATAATTTCAAGACAGCATCCAAAAGCATTCAAGGGTAAATGTTTCCTTTTCCTTCCAGAAGAAGAAAGAATTTGAAAGTTCTGAATCTGTTGACTATAGCTTAGGTCATTTTTCCTTACAAGGATCTTAAAATTGAAACCCTTGAGCAAAATACAGTCAATGATCTATTTTGTTGTTGTTGTTGTTTGGTTGTTTGCTTTTTTATGGAAAGCCAGAAATGGTTTTTTGACATTTTTTAAAATGGTTGTGGATAAAAACCAAGAAGAATATGTAACAGAGATATTTATTTTTTGTAATGCCTGAAATATTTAGTGTGTGGCCCTTTAGAAAAACCTTGACAATTGCTGCCATAAAAGTGGTTAGGTAATGCGATATACTACATTTTCTTTAGGGATGAGGCACATGCCACACGCAAAGCCTTCAATAACTTTTGTTGATCAAAGGGTTGAGTTATGTTGATGGGAATTGGGAATCAATTCCATGAACATCGGTTGGGTAAATTAGGTGGAGAGAGACATTTTGAACTAGAGAAAGGTGAATAAATGTTGGATAGAAAATGAAAAGTTACCTACAGTCCACCCAGAAATCATGTACTGCTAGAGACAAATAAATCAATAAACACAATAAGTACAACACAACATGCATCATGCTAGAATTAAAAATAAAATGAATCATTTTAAAATACAGATGAGGAAAGAACAAATTCTATCCTGATGATACATGCAAACTTTATTTAAGAAGAGAGTTAGTTCACAATGCATCCCTGATAGATAAAATATAGATAATGGAGGAGATGTGAGAGAAATAAAAAAAATGAAATGAGGAGGTCTAAAATATACATGACAACTATACTATAGTTGAAATAATAGTATTCCAAGACATCAAAATCTAAAGCTATAGCATCTTTCTGCTTTCACAGCAAAATCAAAAGAGACACCCCAAATAAGCTGCACTGCCTCTTTGTATCTTTCAAATCTGGGTCAGCAACCTGAAGAATCTATGCATACACAAAGCATTTAGTTTCTTTATCAAGAATTTTTAGGAGAATGAAAAAATAAACCACAAATTATATTAATGATGTCGAACAAGCATGTTTTGTGTTAAGGCATACGTGACTGAATTCACAATTTCTTATCAAGTGGCAGAGAATTTTTCATGAGAACAACAATAACAAAAAATATATAAGAATGAAAGAGAATTTATTTAACATAAAAAAAGAAATTTTGAAGCCACGCATGGTGGCTCATGCCTGAAATTTCAGCACTTTGGGTGGTGGAAACGAGAGAATTGCCTGAGCCCAGAGGTTTGAGACTAGTCTGGGCATCTTGGCGAGACCTTGTCTCTACAATAAATCAAAAATCTAGCCAGACGTTGTGGTATGCACTTGTAGTTCCAGCTACTTGGAAGGCTGAGGCAGAAGCATCCCCAAAGCCCAACAGGTCAAGCTGTGGTGACCATGAGTGTGTCACTGCACTCCAGCCTGGGTGACAGAGAGACACTCCAACTCAAAAAAAAAAAAAAAAATAGGACATTTTGGGAAAATTCACAGGTAGTATTATGCACAATGGTGAAACTGAAAGCATTTCCACTGAGTTCAGGAATAAAACAAAAATGTCCACTTTTACCACTATTACTCAACATTGTTCTGGATGTTATAACCAGTGCAATTAGATAAGAAAAATAAATCAGCAGCTTCAAATTGGGGAAAAAAGTAAAACTATTTCCATTCACAAATGACATGATTCTGTATTTTTAAAAGTCATAAGAATTCACAAGTAATCTACTAGAGCTAATAAATTCAGCAAAGTTGCAGGATACTATATCAACATGCAAACATCAGCCATATTTTTAAAAATCTGTAGTGAGCTACCCAAATCATAAATATCTTTTATTTATACAATTGACAAGAATAAAATAACTAGGAATAAATTTAATCTGAGGAGCTTAAAGACTTATACAACAAAAATAGCAAAATATTATTGATAAAAATTAAAGAGGACCAAAATAAATGGAAAGACATCCAGTGTTTATGGGTAGAAAGATGTAATATTGTTAAGGTGTCAATACATTTAAAGTGACCTAAAGATTCAGTGAAGTTTCTATCAAAATTCCAAAACCCTTAACACAGAAATGAGAAAGCTAAACTTCACATTTATATGAAATTGCAAGGAACCTTAAGTAGACAAAACAATCTTGAAAAAGAAATAAGAATTGGAGAACACATACTTCCCAATTTTAAAATTTACTGCAGAGATACAGATACCAAGACAGTGATATATTGGTATAAGAACAGACACATAGATATATGCAATAAAATTGAGAGTTCAGATATTAACTCATATATCTATGACCAATTAACTTTTGGCAGGTTACAAGTCTATTAAATGGCGAAATTAAAATCCCTTCAACATATGTGCTAAGACAATGGAATTTCTACATGTAATAGAACAAAGTTAGAACTCTACCTCCCATCAACCATGATATTAACAAAAAATAAGACACCTACTTAAATATAAGAGCTAAAACCATAAAAATTATAAGAAAAACAATGGGTAAATCTCTAATTTGGCAACAGATTATAAAGTATGACATCAAAATTATAAGGAACAATAGAAAATAGATAAATTGGACTTCATCAAAATTTAAAAATTTCTCATCAAAATACATCATATAGAAAATGAAAGCCATGATAAACATTACTATAGATAAAGAGAAAATATTTTTAAATCATATATTTGATAAGAGTTAATACCCAGAATATGGGAAGATGGTGACAGAGCAGTCAGACTATGCAAGTCCCAGTGTGAGGGCAAGAAGAATCTTGCATATGTGTCTGAAGAAATGGGTGTGTGAGTGGCTGACTGCATGAGGAGCAAGTGACCAGGGCTGTCCTGGTGAAAGGTTGGTGCCACAGCTGCTCTGCTTGGATCCTAGCACTGCTCAAGGTGTAGATACCAAGCACCATATTTTAAAATCAGCAAAGCCCTTCCTGGGAAAAAACAGTCAGGAATGACTGCTGCCTCCAGGTTCTGCCTCACCACTACAGTGCCTGGCTGGACACCGGAAGCAAGGGCTACAGAGAGAACACAGCCAGGTAGCCCAGAGGCAAAGCCCTACTAGAGAAGATAAAGAGGCACCCTGCTACCATCTTGAAAACTGGGCAGGAAAGTGTTCTGGTTTGTTCACCATGGAATGACAGACCACATCTCTGTAAACTGTGGATTAACCACTCTTGGGTTGATCAGAGGGAATATGCTGAAAGCACAAACTCCAGAGGGACAGAATTAGTACTGAGTCTCAGGCATCCTACCCCGTACCCAGATTCAGTCACAGGACAAGGGGTGTGCCTGGAAAAGGACGAAGAAGGTCCCTGAAGAGATAAGCAGTGAGTCCAGGGCTGACCCAACTCCCTCTTTCCCACCAATCCTCTGAACATCAGACCCACAAGGCTGGGGCACGACTGAGAGGGATGAACCCAGGGAGAGCTGAGACATCTGCCACAACAGGATGATTCTACTCCATGGTAAGACTGGCTGGGGTGTCGTTCTACCAGTACCTGGGGAAGAGACAATCCCACACAACCCTACCGGAGGGGATCCTCTTGCCCATGTGAGAGTGGGAGGGGAGAAAATAAGCAGCACTCACCCACAGTTCCTTCTCCTCCTTCCCTGGCCAGACACTAGGGAGATAGTTAATGAGGCTGCAGCTCTGCAGGAGAGAGAAGGGGGCCCTTCCAGTGAGCAGCTGAGAGGAGCAATTACAGAACCTGCCACAAGAGGGCAGGGTTTTTTTTTTTTTGTCTGTTTTTAAATTTCTTTTCTTTTTCTTTTGTGCACGAATATGCATGTGAGAGTTTGATCTAAATTCCCCTCATCTTTTTTATCTTTATCATTTTTTTCTTTCTTCTTTTTTCCTTCCTTTCTTCTTTCATTTTTGGGTTTTTTTTTAAATGTGTGTACATGAATGATTGAGTGTTCATCTTTCAGGTTTTTTGTTGTTGTTCTTCTTTATTTAGTTTAATTGTGTGTGAATGTATGTGTGAGGCTTCAGTTTGAATTCCTTTTTTTTCTCTTGCTTTTATATTTTCTTCTCCTTTTGTGTTGGCCATGTTTGTGTGTGTTTGTTTTTTGTTGTTGTTTGCTTTGCTTTGGGGTGTGTGTGTGTGTGTGTAATTGTTTTTGTTTTGGTTTCTGCTTTTGTTTTTCTGTGTTTTATTTTTGTCCATCTTATTTCATTCTACCGTTCTTTGTTTCCTCATTGTCATTGCTGTATCTTGGACTCGGGGGGTACACACACATATCTATTAAATCATCATATAGAGTGGTGGTGGGGAGTGGGTCTCAATAACAATCAGTGAACACTGTGATTTGCAAGTGGTTTCTGAATCCTAGCTCCCCGTCCTTCACCTTATTCGACTATCAAAACTACAAGAGACAGTGAGCTTCCCACCAACAGACCTGCTTCAAAATACAACAAATTCAGAACTCTGATCAAGGACAAATAGAGGGCTGAGCAAACATCAGAAGTGAAAGCCTCTCCCACTGCCACTGAATAATGAAACTAAAGAGAAAAGAAAGAGAACTGTTACAAATAAGGAAAAATCAACAGAGGAACACAGATAATTCCCAGTATACCAAAAAGAAAATGCCTGAAAAATCAGACCCCAGAGTCAAACAATAGAAGTCACCAACAACTCACCCCAGAATACAACAGCAATTAGGGAATGGATGGAGAGAGCGAATAAGACTCAAGAAAGACAAGGTATAAAACTGAAAGAACTTGTAACAGAGTTTTGGCTATATACATTACATCCAGGAAATAAAGAACCAGGTGACAAGCATGAAAAGCTGAATTAATCAGGCAGAAGACAGACTCTAAGAACTTGAAAACTAAAATATGGAATTCATTTGATCTATTAAAAAAAAAACTCAGAAAGAAAGATCAAACCTATGCCTGGCTGATATCCCAGAAGAAGAAAAGGAAATGCAAAACACTTTGGAGCAAGTATTCAAGAAGGTTATCCAAGAAAACTTTCCCTATCTCATAAAATATATGATCATTCAAACAGAAGTGATACAGAAAACCCTAACAAGACATCAAATGAAAAGACCAGTCCCTAGACACACAGAAGCAAGGGCACACACAGTAATTTGCCTACACCAAGTAGGTACAAAAGAAAAAATTCTAAAGACAGGAAGAGAGAAAAGTCAGACAACCAACTGGGGAAAACCAATTAGAATCACAGCAGACATATTGGCAGAAACACTATAAGCTAGAAAGGACTGGAGTCCAATATTCAAATTCCTCAAAGATAAATAATTTCAACCAAGAATTTCCTACCCAGCCAAGCTCAGCTTCATCAGTGATGGAGAGTTAAAATCCTTCTCATATATCCAATCCCTAAGAGATTATGTAGATTCCATACCAGCTCTACAGGGGATACATAAAAGGTATTAAGAATAGAAGAAAGAAAAAAAAATGGCCACAAACTTCCCAAGAGACAGGAGAACACCTAATCAACAGAGAATGCATCACAACTGCAAACTTGAAAACAAACACATACATCAACCCAAAAGTTAAAAGAATACAAACAAAGAAAAAACTTAATAAGAACCTCATAATGGTGATAAACAATCACATTTCATTAATCAACCTGAATGTGAATGGACTAAATGCACCACTGAAAAGATACAGAATGCTAAACTGGATAAAAACCATGACCCAATAATTTTCTGAATCCGGGAAACGTATCTAACCACAAGGGATGCACACAGACTCAAAGTTAGAATATGGAAAAGGAATTTCCAGGTGAATGGATCACAAAAGAAGGACAGAATCACAACCTTAATATCAGACAAAACAACCTTTAAGATATCAAAAACTATAAAAGATACGAAAGACAAAATGATGGAAGGCTCAATCCATCAACAAGAAATATCCATCCTAGGTATATAAGCACCCCAAATAGGAGTACTAGCATACATAAAGCAACTACTAAATAAACTAAAAAAGGATACTGACCTTAACACTATTACAGTTGGGGATTTAAATACCCAACTAAATCCTAGATAGATCATTCAGGCAAAAACTCAACAAAGAGATCTGGAACCTCAACTAACACTTGAAAAAATGAACTTAATAGATACCTATAGAATACTCCACCCAACAACCACAGAATACATATTCTACTCATCACCACGTGGAAAGTACACCAAATCAACCACATACTCAGCCATAAATCAAGCATAAACAAATTTCATAAGATTGAAATACTGTCATGCACCTTCTCAGACCAGAGGGGAATAAAAATAAATATCAACACCATCAAAATTCCCCCAAACCCACAAAGATATGGACACTAAACAGCATGATGCTGAATGACTACTGGGTCAAAACATAAAATATTCCTGGAAACAAGTGAGAACAAAGAAGCTTCCTACCAAAACCAGGGATGCCAATAAAAGCAGTTCTAAAAAAAGGAATATATATATCTACAAAAACACATCAAGGAAATGGAAAGATCATGAGTTAATAGCCAAAAAAATTACGTAAGAGAGCTGAAAAAACCAGACCACCCAAACCCTAACTTTAGCAGAAGAATCCAGATTACACAAGTAAAATCCCAAATATGGGAAATAGAAGACAAAAACATCATAGAAAAAAATCAACAAAACAAACAGCTGGTTCTTTCAAAGAATAAATAAGATTGATGGGCACCTATCCAGAATGGCCAAAAAAGAGAAGAAGCTCAAATGAACACAACCAGAAATGCCAAAGATCAAATCAAAACTGACCCCAAAGAAACAGAAAATATCATCAGGGATTACTATGTACACCTGTATGGAAACAAACTTGATAACCTAAATAAAATGGATGGACTTTCTGATATCACACAACATCCCAAGGTTGACACAAGACACTGGGACAGTAAATCGACCAATAAAAACCCAGAAACTTGACTCCATCATAAGAAAACTATCTACAATAAATAAATGAATGAATGAATGAATAAAGCAAGCCTGAAACGGACAGCATTCCAGCGGAATTCGATGAAACACACAAGGCCAATATCCCTAATAAACATATATGAAAATATTCTCAACAAAATTCTAGCCAATTGGATCCAACAACACTTTTCAAAAATCATCCATGATGACCACGTAAGCTTCCTTCCTGGGATGCAGAGCTAGTTCAATATCCGCAAGACCATAAATGTAAATAAATACATCAATAGATGTAAAAACAAAAACTGCTTGATTATATCATCAGATGCAAAAAAAGCTTTTGATAAAATCCATCATCTCTTCTTGTTAAAAACCGTTGAATACCTAGGCATAGAAGAAACAAACCTCAAAATAGTAAGTGCCATCTACAATATACCCACAGTCAGCATATTGCTAAGTGGACAGAAACTGGCAGCATTTTTTCTGAAAACTGGCACAATATAAGGCTGGGACCCCTCCTGTTCCACACTGTGTTGGAAGTAGAGCAATTAGACTAGAGAAGAAAATTAGGAATATCCAAATTGGAAAAGAGGAAGTTAAGTTATTGCTCTTTGCTGACAATATTATCTTATACTTAGAAAATCCAAGAAAATCTGTCAATAACTTCCTAGCACTGATAAAGGTCTTTGGCAAAGTCTCAGGGTACAAAATACACATTCAAAAAACAGTCACATTCTTATACACCAACAACATATAGGTAGAGAACCAAATAAAAAGCACAATCCCATTCACAATAGTCACAAAATAATGAAATACCTCAGCATCTTCCTATCCAGAGATGTGAAAGATCTTTACATTGAAAAATACCAAACACTGCTCAAAGAAGTCAAAGATGACACAAACAAATGTAAAACTATTCCATGCTGATGAACAGGAAGAATCAACACTGTTAAGAATCTATCCTACCAAAGGCAATCTACAGATTCAATTCAATAGCCATTAAATTACCAACACCATTCTTCTCAGATCTGGAAATAACAATACAGAAATTCATATGGAAACTTAAACAACTATGAATAGCCAAAACAATCCTTAGCAAAAACAACAAAGTGGGAGGACTCACACTTCCAGACTTTAAACTTTATTATAAGGCTACAATAAACAAAACAACCTGGTATTGGTACAAGAACAGGCATATAGAAGAAGCTCAAATGAACACAACCAGAAAACTATCTACAATAAATCAAGCAGGACAGAACCCTAACCCTAATTCTAACCTCAATTTCTCAACCAATTCATCTTCAACAAGGCTTCCACCAACAACCACTGAGGAGATGAAAACCTATTCATTGAATGATGCTGGGAAAACTGCCACATGCAGAAGATTGAAACAGGATTCTTACGTACCACCATACACAAAAATCAGCTCTAAATGGATCAAAGACCTAAACGTAAAGCCTCAAACTATAAGAATCTTAGAAAATGTGGGAGACACCCTTACAGAAATCAGAGTAGGCAACCAATTCCTGATGTCCACACCATAAGAGATAAGATAGACAAGTGGGACCTCATTAAACTGAAAACTTCTGCAAAGCAAAATAAAGCATTAAGAGACTGAAGAGACAGCCAACAGAATGAGAAAAAAATATTTGCCAACTGTATATCTGACAAAGGCCTAATCTCCAGGATCTACAAGGACTCAAATGTGCTAAAAGGAAAAGAAACAACGTCCCATTAAAAAGTGGGTAAAAGGCATGAATAGACACTTCTCAAAAGAAGTTATACTGGCAGCCAACAGACAGATGAAAAAATTCCCAGCTTCACTCATCATTAGAGAAACGCAAATCAAAACCACATTGAGATAACACCTCACTCCAGTAAGAATGGCCGTCATTAATAAAACAAACAACAGGTGTTGATGAGGATGCAGGCAAAAAGGAACACTTCTACGCTGCTGTGGGAATGCAGACTAGTTCAACCCCTGTGAAAAACAGTGTGGCAATTGCTATAATAACTAGAAATTGACCTTTCATATGACCCAGCATTCTGGGAATATACCCAAAGGAATGCAAATCATTCTATATAAAAGATACCTGCACACATGTTTATTGCAGCACTATTCACAATAGCAAAACATGGAACTAACAATGCTGCCCATCAAAACTCTACTGGATAAGAAAATGTGTTATATGTACACAATGGAATATTACACAGCCATAAAGAAGGACGGACATATGGACTTCGCAGCAACTTGGATGGATTTAGAGTCTCTCATACTCAGTGATCTGTCACAGAAACCAAGAACAGAGTACCACATGCTCTCACTCATAAGCAGACCCTGAACATTTACCATAGTACTATAAGAAAAGGGTTGACAGTAGTGGAATACTGCCAGGGTGGAGGGGAACACAACAACAATAAGGGTACCTGATCTCAAACCAGACAAAGTGAGTACTAAAGTGAGGCTCGACCTTTACCTGTACAAAGTCCATTTGTATACCTAATCCTGAATTGTTCTGCACATCTTTAAAATAAATTTTTAAAAGATATTCAGAATATATGAAGATCTAGAATTCAACAACTAAGTCTAATAACCCGATTAATAATGTGCAAAGTTCTTTAATAGGTATTACTCCAAAGAAAATATGAAAATAGTCAATAAATACCTTAAAAGGATGCCCGGTAGTCTTAGTTATTATGGATATGTAAATCAAACCCACAATGACATATCATTTCCCTCCTACTGGGGTTGCTGTAATATCAAAACCAGAGCATAACAAGTGAAGTTGTGGAGAAATTGGAACACCCATGCATTGCTGGTGGGAAAGTAAAATGACACAGTCACTGGGAAAAACAGTTTGATGGTTCCTCAAAAAGCGAAATATAGAATTACAATATGACCTGGCATTACACTTCTAGGTATACACCTAAGTAAATTGAAAACTGGGAATTAAACAGTTACTTATATGCCAATACTATTGTAGCTTTATTCACAATAGCCAAACTGTAGAGAAAATCTAAATGTCTATCTAGAGATGAGTTGATAAACAAAATGTGATATATAAACACCATGGAATATCATTTCACCATAAAAAGGAAAGGAGTTCTGATAGATGCTGCAACATGGAAGGACTTTGAAAACATTATGCTAAGTGAAATAAGCCAGGCACAAAAGAACAGATTTGGTATGATTCTACTTATATGAAATATCTAGAATAGGAAAATGTATAAATACAGAAAGTAGATTAGAGGTTACCAGCTTCTGGGAGAGTGAGAATAAAGAGTTATTGTTTATGAATATGGAGATACTGTTGGAGTGATGAAAATGTTTGGAAACAGACACTGATAAAGATTGCACAGCAATGTGAATATAATTAATACCACTGAATTACACACTTTAAAATAGTTACACATGGCAATTTTAATGCTTTATATATTTTGCCATAATAAAATAAAAAAAGAGGAAAAAATAGAACTGAATTGACAGGATACATGCAGACCTGATCAAGACATTTTCAAAAGTACTTTTTATTCATTACTTTATATTACATACAATTGTTAAATGACAGTTAGAAAAAAAGATAAGCAAAAGATTTAAGATCAGTTAGAATCTCTTATTCATAAATAACCATGTTTATCCAGGCTTGTTCTTGTTTACATGTGTGTGCATTTGTGAGCTCATAGGCACACACACACTATGTAAGATAAACCTTAATAAATTCTGAGACTCCATATGACGTAGTTAATGAATATGTCTATATGTATTTTTTAAATGTCTGATCTCATAAACCAGAACTTAGAAAAATTATATAGCCATTTACTTTTATTCCAAAATTTCTAAAATGTCTTACTCAAGGGATTTTTCAGAAAGATACATGCAGAACTTCTTGTAAATCCTTTATAAGTTGTTTTATATTTCTGGTATTTCCCATTGAGGAATACTGCTTGAATTTTCTGTGCTTTTTTTATTTTCATGGGTTTGCCATATTGATCCTTCCTTGGTTCCATATTTGTCCTCACTTTTCATATGCTTTCTAAGTACTCCTCTTCAGAGACACTTGTATCTTGTGACTTTCTCAGTTATAAGCAACTGGTATTATAATGAGGCCCTGTTGATATGGTGGTAATAAGACATTTAAGTCACCCACTCAGTCTGTGGTATTCTGTTATGGCAGCACTAGCAGACTAATGTATCTCTAACCAGGCCTGCCCCCACCCCCCAAAAAGAGACAGACAG
This sequence comes from Carlito syrichta, assembly GCF_000164805.1. Lineage (NCBI taxonomy): Eukaryota > Metazoa > Chordata > Mammalia > Primates > Tarsiidae > Carlito > Carlito syrichta. The sequence goes on from NW_007259384.1 coordinate 162,195, forward strand.
AAAGAGAGAGAGAGAGAGAGAGAGAGAGAGAGAGAGAGAGAGAGAGAGAGAGAGAGAGAGAGAAAGAGAGAGAAAATGAGAAAAGTTATAAGTGATCATTATCAAAAATGAAGGAGGGTTATCATTATTGATCTAAGATATTAAAAAACTAAAAAGCTCTACAAACAACTATATTTCTGCAAATTTGACAATTTAAATAAAATGGATCAATCCCTTGAATGACAAAAATAGCAAAATTCATATAAAAATAGATAACCTGAGTAGAACTATATTTATTTAAAATTAATTAATAACAAGGAGATCAAAGTGAGGCCCAAACTTTACCTGTACAGTGACCATTTGTATACCTAACCCTGAATTGTACCCCACATTCTTAAAATAAAAATTAAAAATTAATAAAAAATAAAAATTAATAAACTTCTGAAATCTTTATGCTTAAGTGATTTCCAAATAAACTTATTAAACCTTTAAAGAAGATATTATGTCAATTGCCCATAATCTTTTCTACAAAATAGAAGTAGAGAGGAAGCTTCCTAAGTCTTTTTATGCATTACCATATACTAAAATCAGATAAAGACATTACATAAAACGAAAACTACAGATCAATATCTTTCATAAATGAATACAGATGGAAAAGTTCTCAACAAGTAATATGGTAGGATTATGTACAAAAAGAATTATACAAAGTAGGATTTATTGTGCATCTGCTAGGCTAGTGCAGCTTTTAAAAATTACTCAGTATAATCCACAACACCAGCAGACTAAAACAGAAAATTATGTGATCAAATCAATTAGTGAAGAAAGAGATTTCATAAATTCAGCACTAACTCATGACAAAAACTCAGCAAAATAAGAATAAAATCTTTCACAACTTGATAAATGACATTACCAAAATCCTATAACTGACAGCTTAATTATGAAAAACTAGATGGTTTTCTCCGCTGATTGGAAAAAAGGCAAAAAAGGTCTTGCTCACTATTTCTATGGAACACCATACTATAAGTTCTAGCTAGTAAGTAAGGCAAGAAAAATAAAAAGGCAAAAGATTATACAGAAGTAGATCTTCAGAAGACATAATTCTCTATATAGAAAATTTCAATAAATGAATAAATTCTGCTAGAATTAATAAGCAAGTATAGCAAGGTCACAAGATACAAGGTCAATATACACAATTCAATTTATTGACTATACACCAGCAATTAACAATTTGAAAAAAGTTAAAGTATATTTTATAATAGCACACACAAATATTAAATACTCTGGTATAAGTCTAGCAATGTAAGTATAGGATATATATGCAGAAAACTATAAAACATTAATTAAATTCAAGCCTACATAAATGAAGTGCTATTTTATGCCCACAGATTAGATGGCTCAATATTGTAAAGATGTTAGTTTTTAACAATTTTATCTATAAGTTTAGTGATAGGTTCAGCAATTTTTAGATTTCAAATAAAAATCTTATCAAGATAGTTTGGAAATATGGAGAGACCGATTCTAAATGTTAAAGGCAAAATATCTGGAGTAATCAATATGATTCAGAAGAAGAAATAGAAGAGAAGGAGGAAGAGGAGAAAGAAGAAAGTTGCTAGAAATATTATAAAATGACAGTAATCAAGATAGCATGATGTTGGTAAAAGGACAGAAATACTGATTAAGAGAACAGAGTAGGAAGACCAGAAAAAAGCCCAGAAATATAATCAACTAATCTTTGACAAAAGAACAAGGACAATTACATGAAGAATAGCCTTTTTAATATCTATATGCAAAAAACTAATCTAGACATCCATATGCAAAAAAACTAATCTAGACAAAGATATTTTCATATAATAAAAAATTAACTCAAAATGAATTGTACCTAAATATAAAATGCTAAACTGCAAACCTTCTAGAAGAAAAAGTAGAAAGCTTATATGACAGTGGGTTTGATGCAGTTGTTGATTCAACATCAAAAGTATAATTTATTAAAGAAAAAAATAATTCCATTTTATACTTCACAAATTCTGTTATGGAAAGAAAACTGCTAAGAGAACCAATAGATCACAAAATGAGAAAATATTTTTAAAAGCATATCTCACAAAGAAATTGTATCTGAAACATACCAGGAATGCTTAAAATTTAATAATAAATAGCAACAACCAATTAAAAAATAAGCAAACTTTCTTAACAGACTTCCTACAAAGAAACATACACAGATGGCAAATAAACACAAGAAAAGATACTCACAATCATTTGACATTAGTGAATTGCTCACTAAACAATAATGAAGTCCTATACACTAACAGAATGGCTAATTTTTTAAAAAGTGACAATACTTAATACTGGAAAGTGTGAAACAAAAGTAATTCTCCTTCAGGCTGGTGAGAGAGGAGCTAGCTAGAGAAAGTCTAGGCAGACAGACAGGGTGGGTCCCAGGTAGCAATGCAGTGAACTTCCAGCAGGTTTCTCAGACTCATACACTCTTGTTGATAAACAAGCTCCGTCAGCCTCTCAAGCTAGAGCTTAAGTACTCACTGCTGGGATAGAAAATCAATCAATCAGCTCGCTGTCAAAAGTTGACCAATCAGCTCTCCATTAGTCCCCTATCTCTTCCTGATTGATCCTTAGTACTGACCAATCAGCACAGCTAGTGCTGGCCAATCAGCTCATAGTGCTGGTCAATTGCCTTGGTCTTAGGGCTATATAAGCACCAGGTTTCAGCTTCAAATTGGCAACACCCTGTGGTTGTCTCCCACTGTGGTAGCTTTTCTGTCCTCTCAATAAATCCTGGTTTTTCACTTTCCAGCTGTTCAATGCCCCTCATTCCTCCAGGGCATGAGACAAGAACCCTGACAGAGCTGAAGAGCTGTGTACTGAAGAGTTGAAGCACCTGAACCGGGAGAGCTGCTGGAAGAAGGCAAGACTGAAGCTAAGACACTTCTGGGGGCTGCAACACTCTTCAGGGCTTGGCTTGCCAACCCATTAGAACCAACACTCCTGGGGTTAGGCTTGCCAGCCCACCAAATCAGCAACACTCTCAGGACTTGGTTTGCCAGTCCATTAGTAACAACACTCCTGGTGCTAGGCTTGCCAGCCCGTCAAGCTGACCCGCTCTGGGGCTCAGCTGGTTGATCCATTGAACTGACACTTGAAGCCCAGGCTGACCTGAAAAATTCGTATCACTGGTGTCAGCACAAATGATAAGTCACTTTGGCAGACAGTTTGGCAATTTCTTACAAAGTTGACCATAGTCTGACCCTATTATCCAGCAATCATATTGCTAGATATTTAACCAACTGATTTGAATATTTATGTTCACAAAAAACCAGCACACATGTTTTTTATAGCTTTATTTATAGTCATCATAAACTGGCAGCAACAAAGATTTCCTTCAATAGATAGATGGATAACCAAACTGGGTGGTATATTTCAATAATTGAAAATTATTTGGAGATTAAAAACAAGCTTTGGAATCATGAAGAGACATAAATAAATCTTAAATGCATACTGGCAAGTGAATAAAGGCAGTCTATAAAGCTACATATTGTGTGGTTCCAAATATATGAAAATCTGGACAAAGCAAATATATAGGGATTATAAAAAATACCTTGGCTGCCAGAGGATTAAGGAGGAGGAGTTGAATAGATGAAGCACAGGAGATTTTTCAAGTTAATGAAATTATTCAGTACGATGCCATAATTACGGATACATGGCATTCTACATTTGTGAAAATCAAAACACACAGCACAAACAGTGAAACATAATTTGTGCAAATAAAAAAAAAATTGGTAAAGAGAGGAGAGGGGATACCAGGATAAAATCTATAATGTTGCAAATAACCTAACTCTATTACAATATATGAAATAACCTCACTGATGGTCATTAGGAGAAAAATGGTATCTTATGGGACTTTGAAAATGACAGTAGATCTAAAAGCAAAAGAAATTGTACACAAGCACTATGGTATATTCTCTTTAATAAACTTGTTTCCCATGAAAGCACAGGTGAAAAATTCTGACACAAAATAGAAATAGAAAATTAAGTAATGGATCAAGATGGTGGAAGTTAACTTTCTCACTGCTAGAGTGGGAGGCTATAGACAAGCAAAAGGAACTCTGGAATGATGTATGTAGTAGTAAATTAAAGTTGAATAAATCAGTGTAAATTCATGCTTAAAAATATAAACATAGATGATTTTATATATAAATATTTGTAGATATGTATATGTATGTAGGTTATATATACACACATTTCATTGTTCTGGCTACTAAAAAAGACCTAGAAGCAATGATACTCAGTAACAAGTACACCTATCAACCCAAATCTTGATTTTTTAATACCATGCTCCAATTAAAGGAACCAGAGTTTCTTGGAAAAATGTCTGTTTCTAGGAGTGGAGTAAGAAATACACTAGATGAGCTTTAAGCGTCTTATAGTGACACAAAGTAATAAAATGCTAAATCAGTAACAATAACAGCAACACATATGCACAACCCTGGCAAAATCAAACACACATACACCTCCAACAATTAAACAAATAAAACTACAATTTGGGAAGAAGTTAGAGAGACATCATTAAAGGAGCTGAAAAAGTTAAAGGAACTGAAAAAGTTTAATAGCCAATGGCCAAAGGGGAAATAATTTGAGAGAAAAATTAAAGTCATATTGGATTATAATTCTAATTGTAAAACTATTTTCTATTAATATTTTTTCTCATTTTGTGTTTTGTCTCTTTACTCTCTTGATGGTTTATGTTGTTGTGCAAAACTCTTTAGTTTGATAAGGTCCCAACCCATCAATCCTAGCCTTTGCTGTATTTGCTTTTGAGGATTTGATCATGAATTAATTGCCTACTCCAATATCCAGGAGGTTGTTCCTTAAGTTTTCTTCTAAAATTCTTATAGTTTGAGGTTTAATATTTAAGTCTTGATCCATTTTGAGTTTTATTGTAAATAGTGATAAATTAGGGTCCGGTTCTATTCCTTTGCATGTGGTTAGCTAGTTTTCCCAGTACCATTTGCTAAATATGGTTTCCTTTCCACAATGATTGTTTTTGTTAGCTTTGTCAAAGATGAGTTTGTTGAAGGTCAGTGGTTTTATTTCCAGATTTTCTGTCCTGTTCCATTGATCTATGTGTTTGTTCCTGTACCAGGACCATGCTGTCTTGGTTACTGTAGCCTTCTAGTTAAGTTTGAAGTCTGGAAGTGTGATTTCTTCAGCTTTATTCTTTTTGTTGAGTATTGCTTTAATTATTCAGGCTCTTTTTTGCTTCTATAGAAGTTTCTATATTGAATTTTCTATGTCTGTGAAAAATAATGCTGGCAATTTAATAGGAATTGTAATGAATCTGTAGTTTACCCTGAGTAGAATGAACATCTTGATGATATTGTTTCTTCAAATCAATGAGCATGACGTTTTTCCATTTGTTTGTCTCATCTTTGATTTCTTTTAGCTATATGTTTTATTGTATTCATTGTAAAGGTCTTTTACCTCTTTGGTTAAGTGGATGCCACGGTATTTTGTTTTTGTGTGTGGCTATTGTGATGAGATTGTGTTTTTTATTTGTTTCTACTGTTTTTTGTACAATGATTTTGTATCTCAAGAGTTTACCAAAGTTAGTTATCTTTGCAAGGAAGTTTTGACAGAATCTTTAGGGATTTCTAGGAATAGAATCATATCATCTTCAAAAAGAGATAACTAACGTCTTCTTTTCCTATTTGGATACTCATAATTTATTTCTCTTACCTGATTTATCTGGCTAGGATTTCTAGTGCTATACTGAATAGAGGGGTGAGAGTAGGCATCCTTGTCCTATTCCAATTCTTGGGGAAATGTTTTCAACTTCTGCCCATTAAATATGATATTTGCTGCAAGTTGATCATAGATGGTTCTTATTATTTTAGGAATGTTTCTTCAACGCCTAGGCGATCAAGGGTTTTGTTTTTTTTTTTAATCAAGAAGGGATGTTGGATTTCATCCAATGCTTTTTCTGTGTTTAATAAGATAAACCTCACCTGCATCTAATTACTTATGCAGTAATTCCTCACATATGTCCTTCAACTCTAAAACAAAATAATCATTTTCTGTGAGATCATATTTATATAAATAAATTTTTATATGAATTGGGAAAAGAGACAAAGCTCTCATGTAGAGGAATTCCAAATAATTTATGTCAATACTGTGCCCTTGCTAAGGTAGAACATAATTCCCTACCCCTTAAGTGTGGACTGCATTTATTGACTTTCTTCTAAGAGGTATAGTATGAAAAGAGATTTTTTTTTTAAGTAAAACTTTACAGTAGAGAAACCTGACAAATAATACCTTAGCCAGTTGATCAGTGTCAACATCAAGTCTTGCTAGTTGTATGCACATTCAATATGATGCAATAGGAATGGCATTTTACCTTGTAGTCTTCCTCAAAACTACCTATAACCCAAATCTAAGCATGAGGGGGAAAAAAAACAACTAAAAATCAAAATTGAGGTACATTCTATAAAATATTTCACAAGGCACATTCAAAACATTCTCAAACTTCTCAAAAATAAAGGAACCCTGAGAAATTATTATAGTCAAGAGAAACATAAGGAGACACAATGACTCAATGCAATATTTTACCCTGAATGGGATATATGAGGATAGAAAAATTACCTTAGGTAGTGACTAAGACCATCTGAATAAAGAATGCATTTTAGTTAATAATAATGAATTAATATTGATTTTTAAAATTATGATCATTGTACTATATTAATGTGAGATGCTAGTAAGAGAACATAGTAGGTATAGGATATATGGGAACTCTGTACTATCTTTGCGATTTTTTTATTCATGTAAAATTATTCTAGGCAGAGAGGGGGCAAGATGGCGACCTGGCAACCCGGTGTCTGAAGCCCTCTGCAAGGGAGATCTGCAGTGGGTCTCTGACTCTCGCCCCCGGGAGGCTGGGGACCCCAGCATTGCAGCCTACTCCTCAAACAGAGCTCGGCCATCGCTATCACTGGAACATCGCAAGGACTGGACATTTTTACTGCATCGTCCTCTCCCGCTGCTGCCGCAGCCCCTCCCCCCACCAGCGCTCCCGCCGCCGCCGCCGCCGTCGCCACCGCCGCGCCCGCCGCGGCCTCTGGCACGGGTAGCTCATCACAACCCGGCCGGAGGAGATCCACATCAAACCGCTTCAGGGAAGATCTGCTGGGATCGCTGCCACCGCTCCTGCGACGGAGACTGTCCTGCCCACCCGGCGCGGGGATCCTGTTGCCTGCTCGGAGGCAGGCAGCCATCTTGTTCCTGTCCGGCCCCACCCCCTCTGGGGCGAGCAGATGAGATAGCACCACCTGCTGGCGATTCAAGGTAACAACACCGAAACGGGAGAGACAAGCTTCATAAAGACATAGACTAAACTTCTGAACCCGAGGTTATTCTGAACTGTCCTTCACAGCAGATCACGGGAACTGACCCTACTGCAAACTAATTTACCAGCTTG
>NW_007259385.1:0-6289 GCF_000164805.1 Carlito syrichta
CTAGCTGACTTAATGAAGTAGTCAGTTGGCTAGCCATCAAACTTAACTAGCTCTCTACCTAGCTAGACAGCTGGATAGCCAGCTGACTTAACTAGCTCTTATAACTAGAAAGCCTAATTGGTAGCCAACTGACTTAATTAGCTACCTACCTACATAGTCCACTGGCATGCTAAATGACTTTACTTAACTATCTTGCTAACCAGCTGGCCACTGAGTTGACTCAATTAGGTGACTTAACTAGCTAGCCAGCTGGCTAGCCAATTGACTTAACTAGATAGCTACCATCATAGGCAGCTGGCTAGCCAGCTGATTTAACAAACTGACGTAACCAGCTAGCCAGCTGACTTAACTAGCTGACTTAACAAGCTGGCTACATAGTTCTCCAGCTGTGTTAACTAGCTGATTTAACTAGCTAGCTACATAAGTAGCCAGCTGGCTGGTCAGCTGACTTAACTATCTGACTTAACTAGCTAGTCAGCTGTATGGCCAGCTGAATTAATGAACTGAGTTAACCAGCAAGCCAGCTAACTAGCTAGCTGACTTAACTATCTAGTTAGCTAGCCATTCAGCTGAGAAGCCAGCTAAATTATCTGGCTGACTTAGCTAGGTAGCCAGCTGGGTAGCCAGCTGACTTAACTAGCTTACGACCTAGCCAGCCAGCTGGCTAGCCATCAGACTTAACTAGTTGACTTAATCAGGTAGTCAGCTGTCTAGCAGGCTGATTTAACTGCATAACTAACTAGCTAGTCAGCTGGATACCTAGCTGACTTAACTAGCTAACCACCCTACATAGCCTGCTGTCTTGTCAGCTGACTTAACTACCTAGCTACCTAGCTATCCAGCTTGTTAGTGAGTTGACTTAACAAGGTTACTTAACTCGCTAGCTAACTGGCTAGCCAGTTGATGTAATTAGCCAGCTATACAGCTTGGCAGCAGGCTAGCCAGCTGAGTTAACTCGCTGATTTAACTAGCAAGCAAGCTGAATTAATTAGCTGAATTAATCAGCTAGCTACCTAGCCAGCCAGCTGGCTTAACTAGCTGGCTCATCTAGCTAGCTACATATCTTGCTATCTTGCTAGCCAACTAACTAACTAGTTGACTTAACAAGCTAGCCTGCTGACATAACTAGCTGACTTATATAACTAGTTTACTTGTTAGCCAGATGATTTAACTAGCTGATATAACTAACTAGCCACATGGTTAGCCATCTGACTTGACTAGCTTTTTAACTAGCTAATCAGCTGGATAGCCAACTGACTTAATGATCTGTATTAACTAGAAAGCCAGATGCTTGCCAGCTGAAATAACTCGCTGACTTAACAGCTAGTCAGCTGCCTAGCTAGCTGACTTAACTAGCTGGCTCCCTATCTAGCCAGCTGGTTAGCCAGCTGACTTACCTAGCTGACTTACGCTAGAAAACTGGGTAGCCAACTCATTTAACTAGCTAACTACCTACCTGACCAGCAGGCTAACCAGCTGACTTAACTAGCTGACTTGAACCGCTAGCCTGCTGGTTAGGAAGCTGACTTATCTAGCTAACTAAATAGCCAGCTGGCTAGACTGCTACTAAACTAGCTGACTTAACCAGTTAGACAGTTGGCTAGCCAACTGACTTAACTCACTGACATCACTAGCTAGCGAGGTAGCTATCTAGCTGTCTTAACTAGCTAGCTACATACCTTTTCAGCTGGTTTGCCAGCTCTCTTAACTAGCTCAATTATCCAGCTTGTCAGCTGGTTAGCCAACTGAGTTAACTAGCTCACTACCTAGCTAGCCAACTGACTTTAGTAGTTAGCTACTAGTTAGCTGTGTAGATAGCCAGCTGACTTAAATAGTTAGCTGGCAGCTAGCTAGCTGTCTTAACCAGCTATCTTAGGTAGCTTACTCATTATCTAACGTGCTTGTTAGGTGACTTATTATCTTACTTAACTTGTTAACTAATGAGATTGCTAGCTGACCAACCAGCTGACTTAAATCCTTAGATAGCTAGGTAGCTAGCTGATTCATCCAGCTGACTTAACTCGTTAACTAGCTAGCTAGCCTACTCAACCAGCTGAATTGACCCATATCCTTACTTGCTAGCTAACTGACTCAACCAGCTGACATATTAGGTTAGCTAACTAGTTCACTACCTTACTCAACTTGCTAACTTAACCTGTTAACTAGATAGCTAGCTGTCTTAACCAGCTGATGAATTTAGAAAACTGACTTAACTAACTGAATTAACTTGTAGACTTAACTAGTTTGTTAGCTATCTTAAATACGTGAATTAAATAGTTAGCTAGCTATTTAATTAGCTGAATAAGTAGTTGATTTAATTGATTAGCTAGCTAGTCAGGAAGCAGACTTAAGTAGCTGTCTTAAATAGTTAGCTAACAAGTGAGCTAGCTGATTCAGCTAGCTGACTTAGCTAACTATCTGGTTACCTAGTTGACTTAGCTAACTGACTTAACTAGTTGGATAACGAGATAGCTAGCTGACTTAACAAGTTGGTTAGCGAGTTACCTAACTCTTTTAAGTAGTTGGTAAACGAGATAACTAGGTGACTTAACTTATTGGTTAATGAGTTAGCTAAGTGACTTAACTTGTTGACTGACGAACTGGCCGACTAGTTTGCTAGTTTAATATGTTGACTGACTACTCGGTCGACTTGTTTGCTGGCATAAAATGTTGGCCGAATAGTAGGCCGACTATTTAACTGAGTTAACTAGTTGACTGACGTGTGGCTCACGAGTTAGCCTAGTTAACTAGTTGTCTGACTAATTTGTTGACCTAACTAGTCATCCGATTAGTCAGTTGACTTGTTAGCTGATCAATCTAGTCGACAAACTAGTTAGCTGACTTAAATTGTTGACTGACAAGTTGGCCCAATAGTAGGCAGATGGGTTAGCTAACTTAACTAGGTGGACGGCTAGTAGTCTGAACAGTTAGCTGATTTAACTAGTCAGCTGGCAACTGAGTCAACAGGTTAGCTGACTTAACTAGTCAACCAGCGAGTGAGCCAAATTGTCAGCCGAATTAACTAGTCGACCAGCGAGTGAGATGATTGGTCAACTGACTTAACTGGTTGGCCAATAGGTGAGTCATCTTGTCAGCTGACTTAACTAGTCTGCTGGTGTGTGAGATAACTGGTCAGCTTAATTTAGTCAGCTGGTGAGTGAGCCAACTGGTCAGACATAACTAGTTGGCTGGTGAGTGAGCCAAACAGTGAGCTGACTTAACTAGTTGACTGGCAAGTGAGATGATGCCTGAGCTGCCTCAAATAATCAGCCAGTGAGTGAACCAACCTGTGAGCTGACTTAACTACTTGGCTGGCTAGCAAGCCAACTAGTTCCCTGACCTGTTGGCCTGTGAGCGAGTCAACAAGTTAGTTGACCTGTTGGCTGTCGATGGAGCTTACTAGTTTGCTTAATGGTTGGCAGGCGAGTGAGCCAAATATTTGGTTGACCTGATGGAAAGCTAGCTTGCCAACTGAGTTGCTAGCTGACTAGTTAGCAAACTAACTAGCTGTTATGCTAGCTGACTTAACTAGCTAGCTGACTAGCTAGCTGGCTATCTAGCTGATATAACTTGCTAGCAAACGAACTATCTAGTTGTCTAGCAAGGTGAATTAAGTAGCAAGATAATTGGCTAGTTAGCTGGCTATCTGACTTAATTATCTAGCTGACTAGCTAGCTGACTAGCTAGTTGACATAACTAGCTATTTGACAAGCAACCTGCCTAGCTAGCTGACTTAACTAGCTAGCTGAATAGACAGCTGACGTGCTAGCTGACTTAACTAGCTAGCTGGCTAGATAGCTAACTTAACTAGCTGACTAGCTAGTTGGCTGGCTGGCTGGTTAGCCAGCTGACTTAACTAGCTAGCTTCCTGTTTGGCTAGACTGCTAGCTAGCTTGCTTAATTAGCTAGCTACCTGGTTGGCTAGCTGGGCAGGCAACATACTAGCTAGCTAGCAGACTGGCCACCTGACTAGCCAGTTGGCTTAAATAGCCAGCCCTCTAGCTGGACAGTGGGATACAAAGTTGGCTTAACTAGCCAGCCATCCTGGTGTTCAGCTTCCTAGCAAGCCGGCTTAATTATCTGTCCACTTAACTGACCAGTCTGCTAACCAGTCCTCTGAACATGCCATCTGCCAAGCTAGCCAGCTGGCTAACCAGCTGACTTAACGAGCTGTGTTAATTTGATAGGCATCTGGCTAGCCAGCTTGCTTAACTAGCTAGCCACCTAGCTAGCCAGGAAGCTAGCCAGCTCGCTTAACTCGCTGACTTAACTAGCTCATCAGCAGGCTAGCCAGCTGACTTAATTAGCTAGCTTCCTACGTAAACAGGTGGTTAGCCAGCTAAAATAACTAGCTGACTTAACCAACTAGACAGCTAGTTACCCAGATGAATTAACTATGTAAACATCTAGGTAGCCAGTTGTCTTGCCACTTGAATTAACTAGCTCAGTTATCCAGGTAGCCAGGTGGCTACCAAGCTGACTCAATTAGCTGACATAACTAGTTAGCCAGTTGGCTAGCCAACTGACTTAATTAGCTTACATCTCTAGCTAGCCATGGGGCTAGCCAGATGACTTGACTAACTAGTTACCGATGTACACCACTGGATTGCTCGCTGTATTAAATACCTAGCTACCTAGTTAACCAGCTGGTTAGTGAGCTGACATAACTAGGTGACTTAACTAGCTAGCCAGCTTGATAGATCAGCTGACTTAACTAGTTAGCTACCCAGAGAGGCAGCTCGCTAGACAGCTGATTTAACTAACTGACTCAACTAGCTAGCCAGCTGACATATCTATCGGATTTAACTAACTAGCCAACTGGCTGTCCAACTGAATTAACAAACTGAATTAACCAACTAGCCAGCTGACTATTTGAATTAACTACCTAGTTACCTACCTAGTGAGTTGGGAAGTCAGATGAATTAAGTAGCTGACTTAACTAGCTATCCAGCTGGGTAGCCAGCAGAATTAACTAGATTGGTAACTCCCTATCCAGCTGGCTAGCCAACTGACAACTTATTGACTTAAGCAGCTAGCAAGCTGACAAAACTAACTGACTTAACTAGTTAGCCAGCTGGCTACCGAGCTGACTTAACTAGCTCTCTACCTAGCTAGATAGCTGGCTAGTCAGCAGACTTATCTAGCTGACTTAATTAGCTAGACAACTGGCTAGCCAACTGACTTAACGAGCTTGCTACCTAGCTAGCCAGCTGACTAGCCAGTTTACTTAACTAGCTGACTTAAATAGGTAGCCTGCTTGCTAGAGAGCTGAATTACTTCGCTTGCTATATAGCTAGCCAGCTGGCTAGCTGGCTGACTTTAATAGGTGACTTGACTAGCTAGCCAGCTTACTAGACAGGTGATTTAAGAAGAAAGCTACCTAGCTAGACACCTGAATATCCAGCTGACTTAACTTGGTGGCTTAACTAGCTAGCCAGCGGACAAGACAGCTGATTTAACTATGTAGCTACCTAGCTAACCAGGTGTCTAGCCAGCTGACTTAACTAGGTGACTTACATAACTAGCCAGCTGGCTAGCAGGCTGACCTAACTGCCTAGCTACCTAGCAAGACAGATAGGTAGCCAGTTGAATTAACTAGCTTACTAACTACATAGCCCGCTGGCTTGCCAGCTGACTTAACTACCTAGATACCTACCTAACCACCTGGCTAGTGAGCTGATTTAACTAGGTTACTTAACTAGCTAGCTAACTGGCTAGTCAGCTGATTTAAACAGCTAGCTACCCAGTTTGGCAGCTGACTAGACTTCTGACTTAGCTCACTGACTTAACTAGATAGAAAGCTGACTTTACTGGCTGACTTAACCAGATAGCTACCTAGCTAGCCAGCTGTCTTAACTAGTTGGCTTAACTAACTAGCTACCTAGCTAGCTATCTACCTAGCCAACTGACTTAACTAGCTGACTTAACTAGCTAGTTAGCTGACTTAACTAGCTGACTTAACTAGCTAGCTAGCTGACAACTAGCTAACTTATATAACTAGCTTTCTAGCTAGCCAGCTGACTTAACTAGCTGATATAACTAGATAACATGATGGATAGTCATCTGAATTAACTAGCTTTTTAACTAACTAACCAGTTGTATAGCCAACTGTCTTAACGAGTTGACTTAAATAGCTTGCCAGTTGATTTCCAGCTGAGTTAATTAGCTGATTTAACCAGCTTGCCAGCTGGGTAGCCAGCTGACTTAAATAGCTGGCTCCTTATCTAGAAAGTTGACTATCCAACTGACTTACCTAGCTGATGTAGCTAGCAAGCTGACTAGCCAGCTC
>NW_007259385.1:7613-10299 GCF_000164805.1 Carlito syrichta
TAGTTAGCTGGGTTAGATAGTTGACTGATGAGTTGGCCCACTAGTCAGCCCTGTTAACTCATTGAATGTCTGGTGTGCTGACCTGACTAGTTGGCTTATTACTAGGCCGATTAGTTAGATGGCCTAACTTGTCAGCAACTAGTTAGCTGATTTAACTTGTCAGCTGACAAGTTGGCCTACTATTCAGCCAATTATTTAGCTCTCTTAACTAGTTGGCCAGCTAGGCGGCCAACTGGTTAGCTGATTTAACTAGTCAACTGGTGAGTGAGCCGACAGGTGAGCTAATTTATCTGATTTTCCAGCGAGTGGTCTCACAGGTCAGCTGACATTACTAGTCACGCGGTGAGTGAGTCAACTCATCAGCTGACTTAACTATGCGACTGGCGTGTGAACTGACTGGTCAACTGACTTTAGTCGATTGGCAAGTGAGCCGACTGGTCAGAGGTCTTAACTAGTCAGCCAAACAGTGAGACAACCAGAGAGCCAACTTAACTAGTCGACCGACGAGTGAGGTGACAGGCAAGGTGCCTTAAATATTCAGCTGGCGTGAGAGTCAACTGGTGAGATGACTTAACTAATCAGCTGGAGAGAAAGCCTACTAGCTTGCTAACCTATTGGCCTGTGAGAGAGCCGAAAATTTAGTTGACCTGGTGGCTGGCAAGCAAGCCGACTAGTTTGCTGACCGGTTGGCAGGCAAGGGGGATGACTATTTATATGATCTGATGGAAAGTGAGCGATCTCATTAGTTAGATGACCAGTTAGCTGAGTTTTTAGCCAACTAGTTAGCTAAGTAACTAGCTGATTTGCTAGCTGTCTTAACTAGCTAGCTGACTCGCTAGCTGGCTATCTAGCTGACATAACTTGATACCAAACAAGTTATCTAGATGTGTAGCTAGCTGACTTAATTAACTAGCTATCTGGCTAGTTAGCTGGATAGCTGACTTAATTATCTAGTTGGCCAGCTAGCTAGCTGACTAGTAAGCTGAATAGCTAGATGACTTAACTAGCTAGCTGAATAATTAGCTGGTTGGTAGATGTCTTAACTAGCTAGCTGGATTGCTAGCTGACTTAAGTAGCTGACTAGCAAGTTGGTTGGACAACAGGCTAACCATCTGACAAGTAGTTAGCCAAATTTTTGGCTACACTGCTAGCCATCTGGCTTAACTAGCTAGCTACCTGGCTGGCTAGGGGGACAGCTAGCCAGCTAGCGGTCTGGCCAGCTGGCTAGCCAGCCAGCTTAATTAGGCAGCCTACTGGCTAGACAGTCGGATACCCAGCCAGCTTAACTAGCCAGGCTCCCTCCTTGTCTGTCAGCTAGCCAGCGGGATTAACTAGCTAGACACCTACATAACAAGCCTGCAAATGAACCGGCTTACCTTGCCAGCCTCCTAACTAGTCAGCTGGCTAACTAGCTTACTTAACTAGCAGACTTAGCTAGATAGCCATCCGGCTAGCCAGCTGGCTTAACTAGCTAGTCAACTAGCTGGCCATTTGTCTAGCCAGCTCACTTAACTCGCTAACTTAACTAGGTAGCCAGCTAACTAGCCAGCTTACTTAATTAGTTAGCTACCTAACTAGCCAGGTGGTTAACCAGCTGACTTAACTTGCTGATTTAACCGGGTAGCCAGCTGGCTAGTTAGCTGACTAAAGTAGCGAGGTACCTAGCTAGCCAGTTGGCTAACCACTTGAGTTAATTAGCTGACTTAACCAGCTAGCCAGCTGGCTAGCCAGCTGACTCATCTAGCTGACATAACAATTTAGCCAGCTGGCTAGAGAGCTGATGTAACTAGCTGACAACACTAGCTAGCCTCGTGGCTAGCCAGCTGACTTAAGAAGCTAGATACCTAGCTAGCCAGCTGGGAAACCAGATGAATTAACTATCTGACTTAAATAGCTAGCCAACTGGCTAGCCAACTGACTTAACTCGTTTTCTACCGAGCTAGCCAGCTAGCTAGCCAGCTGACTTAACTAGCTGACTTAAACAGATGGCTTGCTTGCTAGTCAGCTGTATTTATTAGCTTGTTATATAGCTAGCCAGCTGGCTAGACAGGTGACAACTAGGTGACTTAACTAGATAGCCAGCTGTCTATCCAGCTGACTTAAGTAGCAAGCTACCTAGCTAGCCAGCTGGCTAGCCAGCTGACACAACTGTGTGACTTAACTAGCTAGCCAGCTTGCTGGCAGCTGACATAACTAGTTAGCTACCTAGCTAGCCAGCTGTATAGCCAGCTGACTTAACTAGGTTACTTAACTAGCTAGCCAGCTGACTTGACAGCTGATATAAATATCTAGCTATCCAGCTAGCCAGGTGTCTAGCCAGCTGACTTAACTAGGTTATTTAACTAGCTAGCCATTTTGCTAGCAGGCTTACAAAACTGCATAGCTACCTAGTTAGGCAGCTGGATAGCCAGCTTACTTAACTAGTTAACTACATACATATCCCTCTGCCTTGCCAGCTGACTTAACAACCTAGCTTTTTAGCTAACCAGTTGGCTATCGAGCTGACTTAATTATGTGACTTCCCTAGCTAGCCAGCTAGCTAGCCAGCTGCCTTAACTATCTAGCTACCCAGCTAGGCAGTTGGCTAGCCATCTGATTTAACTACCTGACTTAGCTAGCTAGCCAACTGATGTAACTAGTTGACTTAACTATCTAGGTACCTAGCAAACCAGCTGAATTTACTATC
>NW_007259386.1:0-553 GCF_000164805.1 Carlito syrichta
TCCTGTGGGGAGATCAGATGGGGGAGGGGCGCAAGATTATGCTGAACAGCAAAACACTAAGCGGGTCATGGAAGAGCTCATTCAACATTTCAGTGGGCCAGTATTGGTGCGTCCCAACCTCCCAAAACCCTGGGGCCCTTATCAGACAGATCCGGAACTTCTTCCTGTTCTTAGCCAAACCCATACCCTGCTTAACCTTACTAGCCCCAACCTAGCAAAGGACTACTGGCTATGCCTCAAGTCCGGCCAATCCTGGGTCTCCCCTGTCCTGGTCACTGGAAATTGGACTCTCCCTATACCTCCAACCCAATGTACACCTTCACTACCACGTTTTAACATCCCTCTCCCACATGACTTGCCCGCGGCCCAGTGTATAACACGAAACAGTACTATGGGGGTCGGATGGGTCCCACCCACCTCTGCACACAATCACTTGTGGTCCAATCAAATAACACCTTCTGCCCCCCATTTAATGGGACTACCTTCCTATGCACCACTACCATCTACCCGGTCTTGCCCCCCAACTGGTCAGGGTCCTGCATTCTTGTCATCC
>NW_007259386.1:1600-4085 GCF_000164805.1 Carlito syrichta
AGAAAGAATAACGATGCCCCTCTCCCAAATAAACAGAAAAGGTGGGAATGAAAGGCGCAGGGAACAGTAAGAAGGGTGTCTCCCGAGATGGCGCTAAACACTATATGGAATCAAACAAAGACAACAAAGGCCCTAAGCTCCTGCTTTTCCTGGGCGCGAAACTTAAACCTATGCACAAATATTATCTCCCTATAGGAATACTACCTCATAGTCCCTCCAATGAGACCCTAACACAACACTGGCCACCTCCTCCCAAACTGATAAATGCAGACCTCTCTCGTGGTCTCTCTCTCATTCTCCCTCCCCTACCAGGCGGTTACAGACCCTCTTTCTGTAGCCGCTGCTCTAATAAATCTCTTGGCCTCAAAGGGTGTTGAGTCTCGCTGCGTGCCACCGTCTTTCATGTATAGTATAGCTTAAAAACTGGAAAAATTCCAGGCAGAATAGGAAGAGGGATGGATAAACTATAGTGTATCCACGTGAAATAAGGCTGGTCTCAAACCTGCAGATCAGGCAATCCACTCGCCTCATCCTCCCAAAGTGCTGTGATTACAGGCTGAGCCATTGAGCCTGACCTTATGGTGGACTTTAACCTGTAACTATATGTACATTAGAAATAATATGCTTGCCTTGAAAGGAGGACTGACTTTCCAAATATTCTAAAATTAAAATATCATCTAGTCTACATCTAGTAAAATCATTTATGAAGTGAAATAGCCTGGTACATATTGTTTTAGAAACTATTGGAGGAAGATGGAAGTAAGATGTTTTCACCTAGAATCCTATATCTGTCAAAGTTTTCTCAGGGAAATAGAAGCAGCTCGATATACTCTTAGTGTGAAGGTTGTTTGTTTCTCTCAAACTTAGGAGATTTAAAAGTGCTGGAAGAGAAGAAGGCAAGGAAGTCACTACAGACAATAACAAAACACCAAAACATGTTGTTATTAAATGCTTTCCTGGAAGCTCTTCAGAATGCAAATGATTCTCAAGAAACTGTCCACGATGTGGCTTCAAATCCCAAGTATGCCCATGTCTGCCAGCAACTGCATCCTGAAAATATTGCCCTCTATTTCTCTTATATGCTAAATTGTGCACAGGTGACCTTTCTTTTACAGACTTTTTTTTTCTGATTTATTGTAGAGATGAGGGCTCACCAAGTTGCCCAGGCTGGTCTCAAACCTGTAGATCAGGCAATCCACTTGCCTCATCCTCCCAAAGTGCTGGGATTACAGACTGTCATTGAGCCTGACCTTATGGTGGACTTTAACCTGTAACTATATGTACATTAGAAAGGAATTCTGGGTAAAGGAGAGTCATTGCTGACTTTTCATTTGAAATGCAAATGCAGTGGCACGATAACTTGTGGGGGCCATGGCCATTGGCCCCTTAAAGGTTCAATGAAAAAAATCACTGACATGAGGCAAGAATGATTAATAGGAGAAAAGGCATACAAATTTTATTTAATGTGCATGCAGAGAAACCTTCAGGATGAAGACCCACCTTCCCAGTGAGTTACAGAATCTTAAGTACTAGCTGGAGGTTATAAAAAGAATGGGATTTGCATTCTGGTAAAATAGGTTATGGGAGGGAGAGGAAGAGGGATTCTATTGAGAGGTAGCACATGGTTGGGGGAATGAATGGATGGGGAAGCGTAGAGTGACCTGTAAAGAGTTATCTATGGAAGCTGAAAGAACCTGAGAGATAGGAATTATTTTGTAAAAGGGTTGGGCAAGGCTGATTACATTCCTCCTCTCCTTTCCTGATAACAGGTAGAGGAAGCAGCTTGGGAGAGATGGTGAGGACCAAGGGGAGAGAGGGGTCAGAGAAAACTTGAGGCAAAATGCTATATTTGGGGGTGAATTTCCCTACACCCTCTCAAGCTGAATGACAACAAAGAATTAAGCCCAATATCCATACAGCCCTACTCTAATTACATCCTTAATTTCAGAATTCAAACCTTTTTGAAGGCATTGTTGTTTAGTGGAAAGAAAATCAGACTGAGAATGTAAAGACCCACGTGGAGCTCCTAACTCCACAGTTTACTTGCTAAGTGACCTTGGACTGTTTTCTGAACTCAGTTTAATTTTAATTTACTCATCTATACTAATGGAAAAATAATATCTCTCAAACATCAAGTGAAATTGGGTATCTGAAATGCTTTATTAATTGTGAACTATTATATGCTAACTATACTTATTAATTGTAATTCAACAATGTGTCTTTCATCCTTTGATAGGAGTCATCAAATGAGTAATTCAAAGGCTGGGCGGGGTGGGTCACACCTGTAATCCCAGCATTTTTGGGATCTGAGGTGGGAGGATTGCTTGAGCCCAGGGGTTTGAGACCAGCCTGGGTAACATAGCATGACCTCATCTCTATAAAAATTTTTTCTTAATTTAAAAAATTTAAAAAGAATAATTCAATAGGCTGGGCTCGGTGGCTCAGCCTGTAATCCCGCACCTTTGGGAGGCTGAGGTGAGTGGAT
>NW_007259386.1:4105-57323 GCF_000164805.1 Carlito syrichta
AAATAACTCCCATGTTTATTGCAGCACTATTCACAATAGAAAAGATATGGAATCAACCTAAGTATCCAAAACAGATGGACAGATAAATAAAGTGTGATATATACACAATGAAATACTACTTAGCCATAAAAAAGAATGAAATCCTGTCATTTGAGACAATGTGGATGAGCCTGGTGGGCATTATGTTAAGTGAAATAAGCCAGGCACAGAGAGATAAATACCACATGTTCTTACTCATATGTGGAAGCTAAACAATTTGAACTCATAATAGGAGTAGAAGAGTGGTTACAGCCGGATTCGGTGGCTCAGCCTGTCATCCCGCACCTTTGGGAGGCTCAGGAGAGTGGATTGCCTGAGCCCGCGGGTTCAAGACCCGCCTGGGCAGCGAGACCTCATCTCTACAATAAATCAAAAAAAATCAGCCGGGCGTGGTAGCGCATGCCTGTAATTCTGGCTACTCGGAAGGCTGAGGCGGAAGGATCGCCGGAGCCCAGCAGGTCGAGGCTGCGGTGGCCGGGAGCGGCCACTGCACTCTGGTGTGGGCGACAGAGTGAGACTCCAACTCAAAAAAAAATTTTAAAAAGAATAATCCGATAAAATAATAGTAATGAGATGGGGGTTTTAAAAAAGCAAAACTCCATAGCTTCTGTTGCAAGAAGTTGGAGCTATGGTAAATAGCCTTTTCTCTATTAAATGTAGGTGGATCATTGTGGCAAATGCTGGTATCAGAGACTGAGTGTGAACTAGGAAGAGTATTGAAGATTGGTTGAAAAGCAATTTGTAGATCAATAAATACTTAAGATCTACTGAGAAAGCAGTAAAACCTACAGCTGCATGAAATCGATATTGTTAAATTCCACATTGTGTGTGAATGAAGATTTTAGAAAATTTATTTTGATGGCCCATAGTTCATTGAATTTATACAGACAACTATGGTTTTCAAACATACTGACTACTTTCATACCTTCACAGCAGAAAGGAGCATCTCAGTTGCATAGTCTCAAAAAATTGAAAAGATTATGACAAAACATTATCCTAACAATCTTCCAAAAGAAATTATCGAAAGGAACCATTACCTTACTTACCTCATTCACCAGGATGGAATTTTCTATGGATTGTGCTGTAGACCTTCCACTCTCTCCTTTTCAGAAAAAAGAAAAGCAAGCCCCTCCTCCTAGGAAATAAGCTAAGTGCCAAACATGCAAAGAAGTCATTTTACATTATTTGACTCACTGTTTATACTTGCCTATTGAGTTTTTCTTTTTTTTACATTTTCATAATGGTCTCCATGATAATGAGTACATTTAAAACATAAGACAAGCCTTTGGTGGTTTGGTGGTTCACACCTGTAATCCTAGCACAAGAGGATTAGCTGAGCCCAGGAGTTGGAAACCAGCCTTGGGCAACTTGGTAAGACCTCATTTCTACAATAAATCAAAAAATTAGCCAAACGTGATGGTGTGGGCCTGTAGTTGCAGCTCCTTGGAAGGCTGAGGTGGAAGGTTTACCTGAGACCAGCAGGTTGAGGATGTGGTGGCCATAAGCATGTCGCTGCACTCCAGCCTGGGCAACAGAGACTCCAACTCAAAAAAAAGAAAGGGAAAAAAAAAAGATGAGACCAAAAAAAAAAGTTATCAGCCTGTTAGAGTCCAAGTAACACTCTCCTTGATAACAATAAATCAAAGGGACAGGGAACTGGTAGAAAGAAGTTTATTTCTGCGTTCAAATCCAGGGAGCAGAGTTGGGTTCAAGGGCATTCTAAAATGGTTCTGCTCACGCTTCAGGCCTCGCAGTTTACTTTTATAGCTCAGAGTTGTGGGTACCTATACATTAGCCAAGTGACCAGCAGAGCATTGTAAAGCACTTAAGTTACAGCTGCATTTTACATTTAGATAATAACATTTAGAGTAAAGGAAGTTTACAAGGCCTAAGACATCATGCATTGCAAAAGTTATGCAAATCACAAGACTTACTTAGATTTTACATCTTTGGGCATAGTCTGCAAGGAAGTCAAGGATCCCCTGAGGCCACTTGCTGAGAGTTCATAGAAGAAAAGGGGACTCTCAGGAATGTGTTCAGGAATGTTGTGGAGCACTTGAATTCCCACCATACCCTTCTCTAGGGGCTGTGGCAACATGGAGGGATATGAGTGGGTCCCTATATCAAACCTTTAGCAAAATAATATCCTTCCTCTCCCCTGCCCTCAAGAGTAGACTACCAAAAGTAAGTACTCATAGTTGTTCAAGAACAGATCAGATAATTGTGAGGTATTATCCAGACATAGACTATTTTACCCTATACCTGGCTTCTTTCTGCCCCCTCACTCAGGAAGCCGCCTCTAGTGGCTCTCCATTGGGTTGATCTCCAAAGGGTATGCATATTCCCAGAGCTGAAAGCAATGTAGTCATCAATCTTAAACAATGTAATTGTAAACATCGGATAGGAATTTGAATAATTAACTTGATTGCTTTGATTATAAAACTGCTTGCTATACTGCACCCAAGTGCAGCTTCTTCACCAACCTGTTCTCCCATACGTTTTAATAAACCAGTGTATTTTCCTGCTGGACTTCCAGGGGACTTCTTTGGAATAGGTAAACATTACACGCAAGCCCTCTCAGATATGGGGTTTCTGTGTTACAGTAGTGATGATATAGGATTAGAACAGGGCTTCTTAAATGTTAAAGTACACAGAAATCAGCTAGAGATCTTGTTTAAAATGCAGATTCTATCTCAGTATTTGGACTGGGATTGAGATTTTGCATTTCTACAAGGTGATGCAGATACAGATAGACTGAATCATATTTTGAGCAGCAAGATACTACATCTGTGTTTCTCAGATTTGCCTTTTGAAACAGTTACCTCGAGTACTTGTTTAAAATGCATAATTTCATTCTCTGGGGACAAGTAATTTCCAGAGGTAGGCAGAGGCCCTAAATTACACATCTGGGCAGTGAAAAGGGTAGGATTCTAACCCAGATCCATTTATTCTTGAGCCACTTTTTCCACAACATTCAACTCTAAGAGGAAAAAGCTTCTTACCTGAAATAAATGAAGGTGTGACCTTGAGTCCATCAGCCACATCAAAAAGCCTCAGTGACTCAGACACTTCCTGAATTCTGAATGGATATTCCCAATTGGAATCTTGTAGATGAAACACTTTTCCTCTCTACCAATAGCAAAGACTTTGGCATTTAAGTTCTGTTTTGTTGTGTTGATTCTTCTGTAAATGCTAGAAAGATTAACAGGACAAGATGAGTCTTTTTGCAAACAGGGGTGCTGCTGGAACCTAGGAACTGAGCTTTCCATTGACCAGCTAATTATAGCATTGGCATGGATGATCGTCCTATGCCTAGATAACCTGCATACGTTTTTATTTCCCCAAAAGAATGTATTTAAAAGTAAAATGTATTCATCCTGCTGTTTTAGGCTTTAGTGACTTTCCCAATACAGATTGATGTCATCTGGACATTTTGATTTAAAGAGATTTTCCAAAGTGGCCTGAGGCAAATCACTTAACCACTACTGTGTAAGCCATGCAGCCTTGAAATTATGTCTGTGTAAAGGCTCAGTGAACTGTGTGTGGAACCATTTCAGAATTAAGTGTGAAATTGCAAACAAACTTACCACGTCCATTAGATATGCATTCAAATACAGTCATGCACACCATAGCAACACTTTGGTCAACAGGGACCACATATAAAATGATGGCCCCATAAAATTATAATGGGGCTGAAAAATTCCTATTGCCTAGTGACATCTTGATAATCTTGACCCTGCATAGGTCTAAGTTAATGTATATGTGTGCCTTAGTCTTTAATAAAAACATTTAAAAAGTAAAACAATAAATAAAAATAGAATAAAGTTAATAGAATAAGGATATAACAAAATATTTTGTACAGTCATACAATGTGTTTGTATTTTAAACTGTGCTATTAAAAAGAGTCAAAAAGTTAAAAAAAATTTAAAATTTATAATGTTAAAAAGTTTGCAGTAAGCTGTCTCATTTATTATTGAAGAAAGAAAAAAATACTTTTTCATAAATTCAATGTAGTATAAGTGCATAGTATTTTTTAAAATTTATCAGAGATGAGGTCTTGCTTGCCCAGGCTGGTCTCAAATTCCTGGGCTCAAACAATCCTCTAACCTCAGTTTCCCAAAGTGCTTGGACTACAGGTGTGAGCCACTGCACCTGGCCAGTGTGCAATATTTATCTTTTTATGTTGTATTTTTACTGTACATTTTCTATGTTTAGATATGTTTAGTCACACAAATACTTACTGTTAGGTTATACACGGACCGGGTGAGGGTGGAGAGGCACAGGGCAGGGAGGCACCCAGCACTGCCGGGGCTGGCAAGCCGGAGGTGTGCACCGAGAACCCAGAGATCCAAGTAAATTGCAAAGAATTGCGACACACAGAGGTGAGAGAAGAAAAGATTCATTTAAGAAAAGTTCACCTCCCACAGACAGGGAGTGGGCCTACACTCTAGGTGAGTGTGGCCGCGTAGCCCCCCAGAGTCCTGGCTTAAATCCTTTTCTTGGAGATGTTGCACGTGACTGCTGTGACTTCCTTGTCAACCACCTGTGGATGGATGTCTTGGAGAACCTGTGACACAGAGACCCATTGATGTTCACCCACATTATCATAGCCCCTAGAGAAGGGCGTGACAAGGATCCTAATTCTCCTGCACCTTTCCAAAGGACATTCCTTGGACCTAATAGAGGGTGTACCCTCCCTTATCTCCTAGGCATTCCCAATGGGTAGCTTTGGGGGATCCTTGGCTTCCCTGTAGATAGGGCCAAATTTACTAGAAGATCGAATCCCCACCTGCTCTCCCTCTGAGGGGGTCATAACTTTTGTAATTACGAGTTTCGTGACTTTTACAGTCCTTACCCAATGCATGATGTCTTAAGCCTCGTAAATTCCCTTTACTCTAGGCACGCTTGATTGCTACTATGAGATACTTCTGATACCTGGAAGTCTGTTTCTGAAAAGACAAAGTCGGTAAAGTTAATTATACTTAAAGTGTACATTTCTCCAAAAGCATAGCTTCTACTTTCTCATCATTGTGTCAGGGTTTAAGAACAAGATGAAAAATGGCTTCCCACTCTCAGTCTGTCCTTTCACTTACCATTGTGTTATAATCGTCTACAGTTCCGGAATATACTGTACAGGTTTGTAGCCTAGGACCAATAGGCCATACCATACTGCCTACGTGTATAGTAAGCTATACCATATAGGTCTGCATAAGTACACCCTATGATACTTGCTCAGTGACAAAATCACCTAACAATGCGTTTATCAGAATATGTCCCTGCTGTTAGCAGCACATGATATATTTTGTGTTTAGCTTTCTCCAAACTGGAAGTCGGTAGGTGAGTAGGAGTGAAGAGATCTCAGGGCAGGTAGGGTAGTGAGGTAAGCTCTCAATTAGTAATTAGAAGTCTATGGGCTGAGACACAAGGAGACTCATGGCTGGGATGCAGTGCCTTGTAGTCCAAGGATAGCTCATGAACAGACACCTGCTCCAATCACCAACTAGCCCTGTGACTTGGCAGTGGTGTGCTATAGTTGACTGTGTGTTGGCTTATGAAAGCCTATTAGATTTTTGGTAGATTTTTTTTTAAGGTGACTGAAGAAACATCAACAGCTTGAAATCAACCATGGTTACAGTATTTACACCATAGAAATCATCAATTGTTACAAATTAGGGTTTTTCAAAATCATTCATTCATTCATTTTGGAGAACTTATTTACCAACACACCAATGACCAAGTAACATATTTATTTGCTTTTCTAAGCTCTAGTTTCTTCATCTGTAAATAGGATTAATAATAGGTAGGTCTGCTACTTACAGAAGCCTGGAACAAGAAAGCAAATGGAGGCCAGTATATTTTAAAACTATACATCAATTAATTAAACAGTTAAATAAAATACACTGTTTTCTTTAATCTTGACTACAATAGCTCCATAATAAGGATATCAACAATGTAGAGAGCTATGGGTTTTAGATAACTGAACATTGTTAAAATATCAAAGGCAACTAAAAATGTTACATAGGTCTAGATGGTCTCTTGATTGGCTGGCAATATTTAGATGAGTAACACAACAAAGATATACTTAATTCATTAATTATATATTTATTCAAGGAGATTTCTTTCTCTCACCTTCATTTCAGTGCGATCTTTATACTGTTATGATCAAGATTTTTGTATAACTTGTTTTCATTGAAAATAAATGATATATAGGTTTAAGAAACTAATTGTACTCATAGTGTGCAAACCTTTAGTATATTTTTATAAAAATGTAAGTTCCACCTACATTTAAAATTACATTTTTTTTTTTTTGAGTTGGAGTCTTACTCTGTCGCCCAGACTGGAGTGCAGCGGCCGCTCCCGGCCACCGCAGCCTCGACCTGCTGGGCTCCGGCGATCCTTCCGCCTCAGCCTTCTAAGTAGCTGGAATTACAGGCGTGCGCTACCACACCCGACTGATTTTTTGATTTATTGTAGAGATGAGGTCTCACTGCCCAGGCAGGTCTTGAACCCGCGGGCTCAGGCAATCCACTCATCTCAGCCTCCCAAAGGCACGGAATTACAGGCTGAGCCACTGAACCTGGCTAAAATTACATTTTAAAAAATAAAATTTTTTAACATGCTTACAAAATTTAGGTAATATTTAAACTTAAAAATATAAATTATAATTAATATAAAATTTTGAAATCAAAATAAATAAAGCTTATACCTTTGAAGGAAATTTTTAATAAATCTTATTACTTTTAAAATTTAAATAGTTATAAATTGTTTTATAAAAATAAAACTATTCTAGTCTTCAATGTCTTTATCCTTGTTCTTGTAAAAAATGATATCACACTATGTATATTAGCTTTAAACTAATATAAATAGAAAGTTATGAAAACATGAATCATTTAATATTGAAAAATGTTCTTCAGTTGCTATGTAACTGTTAAGAATACTGTGCTAATTTGGGTGTATTTCTAGAACCATGAATATTGAAAAACAAGAAAGTCAAAGCTTGCCATTACCGGGAAACAATATTATGGAAGAATTCAGTGTGTTCATGCTATCGGAGAAGAAAAATGGGTTAATTTGTCTTTTTTGTTACCTAAGCACTTCTACCATTCAAATGCTCCCTGTACTCTAAAGCGGTGTCTCTCTCTAATATTAGCAGTGGTACAACTACACTTGCATAGTTTCCTTTTGTTTGGGGACTTAGAACAAGAGATGTGGTTTTTCAATAGTGTTAGTCATGAGAATGGAGGTTTAGTGTCATGGGTGAAACTTTGCCAGCACTGAGCACAAGAACTTGAATGACAGAGGCATACACACTTTAAAAAAATAAACTCATCTCTGTGCTTTGTAATTCTATATCCAGGACCCTTCTGAATCAAGAGTTTCAGTCGAGGGGGCTCAGTTCTCCAGGTCTAAGTGTGTTAAGACACTATGTGTTTAGTGTTTTACAACACCACATTTAATCTTTGCAAAAATCCTACTATGCATTAACTGGTGGTTATTCTTCTTATTATTATTATAAGTGTAATTATTATCCATTATAGAAAAAACTAGCTCTTTAAAAGAACTATCACCTCAGAGTTGCATCAGCAGCCAGTCTCCAATAACATATTGAAAAGGACAATGTTAATGGATCTTGTACTAGTTTCTTACTCCTGTTGTAACAAATTACCACACACTTAGCAGTTTGACATAAATTTATTATTTTACATGTCTGTACGTTAAAAGACTGACACAAGTCTCATTGGGCTAAAATCAAATTATTGGCAGGACGGTGTTCCTTCCGGGAGCTTTAAAGGAGGATCTGTTCCATTGTCTTTCCCAGCTTCTAGCCAGATATTGTTCTTGACACAGGGATACTGCAGTGAACAAAACTGATATGGCCTTTTCTGATATGAAATTTACTGTATAGTGGAGGAGACAGACATTCATCAAGAATTATACAAATTAAGTGAAATGTCACTATTTCTACTAGAGTTGTGTCCAGGCAGGGGTTGAGAGACTGGAGTCAGGGGACTACTTTGGAGATCACTGGCTGGAAGGATGAGAGTAATGACAGGTGCCCTGGATGCTTAGATAAAACATTTTGCCATGTGATTTTGTCAATAAACATGTAAAATTCATTTAATTCTCAATCACTTGTTCAATTTCAACTTTATAGCTTTTATAAATTCTATCAGTACATGTAGGAAATAAAAGTATGTTTCAGATGATTGTGTAGTTACAAAATGATTTGGCTTGAATACCCTGGAAGGGTCATTTTCACTGATAGATACTTTCATAGATCTATGTGATATAACCATGCAGACACCAACCAAAGTAATCGGCATTTGTCAAGTACTTAAGCACATGGCTCTTTCTCCCATGTTCAATGACATATGTTTATAGCTGAAGGAAATGACTGTGAGGACAAGGCAGGCATGATCAAACGAAATGTCAAAACACCCTGATTTGGTGTTTGTGCTTGTTTTTCTGTTACCATTGGTTTCTTTGCTTGTTTGTACTATTACAATAAGCCTGGGAGAGAGGAGAATGCCTGAACAAAGGCACTAGCATAGCTAATGACCTTCAGGGCCCCAGCGGTACTACGACTTGGCTAATTATTTTAACTACAGAAGAGATCCCTACTCTCCTAGGCTTCAAGAATAAGCAGGAGAATTAAATATTTGAGGTACAACAAATTGTGAATTGTGCAGTAGAAGACAAAGCAAAACAATCAACAGATAAAATGCAAATATTGGTTTTAAGTAGCTTGGCATACATTTGATGTGTTTACCAAAGAGCTCTAAGATAATTTTGGCTTCAAGCAACTTCTTTCTTCTTTTGTTATTACTGTTTAAAGATATTAACAGATTTTTGTAGAATAAGAGAGTGATGTTTTTGTTTATTGTCTTACTGAACACAGAAAATCAGGGGTGGGAAAGGACTAGTCTAAAAATGCTGTACACTTTTGTGACAGGAATTCATGGGGCAGTTTAGCATGTATGCTTTCTTTCCATCTTTTTTATTTAAAACCACATATCTGGGAGATCAGCTTTCTATTGACTTTATTTTTTAAAGCATGAAATAAATCTTTTTTTTTCAGGTGACCGAATTATCTTTTTTTTTTTTTTTACTTTTAAATCATTTTATTTTAAAATTGTGGGGTACAATTCAGGGTTAGGTATACAAATATTCATTGTGCAGGTACCCTTTTGATGAGGTGTGCCCCCGCTTCCCCAGGCAGATTTGAACTACTATCAATCCCACCTCTCTGCCCACCCCCCACAGTTTCCCACTACTGTCAATTCTTTTCTTATAGTATTATGGTAGTTGTTCATGGTTCACTTATGAGTGAGAACATGTGATACTCAGTTCTCTGTTTCTGTGAAAGATCACTCAGTATTATAGACTCTAATTCCATCCTCTATTGACTTTCATTCATTTTCCAAAGTACGGAGATGATTAGTTAAGGCAACAAAATTCAGATCTGAAAATTTGTATTGTAAACACTTTGCTAAACAGCATCTGTTAAATTAAGATGGTTGATTTGGCCTTGAGTGTCCTTTAAAATGAGGTTTCCCTGTCTGGGGTGCATAATTTCTGGAAGCCATGTTTAGTAACAAATAATTTATGGTGTCCAGAACACTCTTGATGAATTTCACTGTTTTATTTTTATGTGGAGACCATTTTCAAGTCTAGAGACTTATTAATTATATGATTACAGAAAAAAGGTGTCAAAATGTCAAGGTGTCATCTGTGAGATCTGCATGTACTAAATGACATATTATTGATATGGATCCAAGCACTGCCTGATAGATGTTCTACAAAACAAATCAAACAAATTCAGGATATATGGGGAAACAAATTTTCATATAAAATGGAATGGCCTCATTGAAAGGTACCTATAGAAACCTAGAAAAAACTTACTTATTCTTAGTTTAGTCTTTTTGCCTCAGCATAGTCATTGGAAAACATTCAGACATTCTACTGCAGAACAAGCAGCAGCCTATCCCATTCCCCCTCAGCAAATCTCCATCAGATGCAAGACCAAGACAGCCCAACATTTAGATCCATGGTTTAGCATAATAATCTCTGATAAACTTTTAGGTTCTTTGTCAAAACTGAAGACCAAAGATCACCCTTTGGCTGGCCAAAGTCATAAAAGTAATAATACGACCACCTTTGATCAAGGAATTTGTGAGTTGCAAATGTCTAACAAATCTCTTGCAGGAAAACCCACCCCCCTCCAGGGTTAACCTAATCAGCCCTTTGTGACCTATGTGACAGGAATAAACCCCACCATGGCAGCAATCATGTGACTAACTCACCCATCTGCCTGCTGTCCATCACCTGACATCAGTACCTGCACTTGCCTGCCCCTTCGTGATGATGTGGAGCAGACCACCACCCAATCACCTTAATGATCTTCCCCCATCAAGGTGAATGGTTAAAAGGACTCAACCACAAACCATTGCCTTGCTAGACTCTGGTGTGGCCATGTGCTCTTTGAGCTATGGCTGTAGCCATGCTTCTTGGCTTTGGTCCCCTTGCTTATCTTGGGGAGGTGAATCTTCTCTTTCCCTTCTCTTTCTTTCTCTAATTTACTTTTAAATATACTTTCCTTTTTTGTCTCACAATTCTTTGCATCACTCTGATCTCTGGATTACTGGTGCACCCCTCCCTTCCCCTTTCTATATTCTCCATCCACCCTCACCCTTTCCGGACCCTAACACTCATGAGTTAAAGCTAAGCACAAAGTCCCTCAAGGCCTGAAGGAAATCTCTGGTGAGGAAGAATAGCTTCAAAGGGTCAAGCTATAGTAATTTGCTCCAATAAGGGTTTATATTCATCTTGAAGTCTGCCTACATGAATGTCTATTGCTACCAGCTTTCCGGTCCCCCCACAAGTAGTGATTGCCTTTTGAAGATGCTAACCTTATTATGGATAAAGCCAAGAGACCTCAGCAGAGCCGATACAGGCTAGAGTTTTCATAAGAAACTTTCCTGAAGTTAAGCAAAAACCTAAGAGGAAAAGAATAAAGGAAAACACAAAGAGCATAAAACAGTAAAGTTAATCTAAGGGAACCTAATCCTAGAGGCTGACATGTGGCAAGCACGCAAAACATTCACTTGAAAAATAAATATACTCACATATATACATGTTACTTCTTTACTTTTTAAGTTTAATTTTTTAATTGACACATAAAGATTGTTAATATTTATGGGGTACAATGTGATATTTCAAAACATGTATACATTGTATAATGATCAAATCAGGGTAATTAGCTTATCCTTAAACACTTGTCATTTCTTTGTGTAAAATTCTGTCTTCTAGCTATTTTGAAATATACAGCACCTTAATGTAAATTATAGTCATACTACCATGCAATAGAACACCACAACCTATTCCTCTTAACTAACTGTAAATATGTATTCCTTAAACAACATCTCTTCTTTCTCCTTTCCCCTCTCCACCCTCTGGTAATCACTATTCTACTTCTGAATTCCATAAAATCATCTTTTTTAGATTCTACATATGAGAGATCATGAAGTATTTGTCCTTCTGAGCTTGGCCTGTTTCATTTACGATGATGACCTCTAGGTTCATTCATGTTGTAGCAAATGACAGGATTTCATTCTTGTAAAAAACATGAATAGTATTTCATTTTGTATATATACCACATTTTCTTTCATTCATTGGTGAACACAAGTTGATTCTAAATCTTGACTATTGTGAATAATGTTGCAATGAACTTGGAAATGAAGGTATCTCTTCAAGATACCAATTTTATTTCCTTTGGATGTATACTCAGACATGGAGTTGTTGGATTATATGACAGTTTTATTTTTAATTTTTTGAATTACTTTCACACTGTTGTCCACAATGGCTGTATTAATTTACATTCCCACCAACCAAGTATGAGGTCTCCATTCTCCACATCCTTGATAGTATTTGTTATTTATTTTTTGTCTTTTTAAAAAATAATAACCATCCTAACAGATATGACAAGATATTGCATTATAGTTTAATTTGCATTTCCCTGATGATTAGTGATGTTGTGCATCTTTTCATATGAACCAGTTGACCATCTGTATGTCTTCTTTTGAGAAATGTTTATGCAGAGATTTTGCCCATTTTTAAATAGGACTACTTGTTTTGTTCCTATTGAGCTTTTTGGGTTCGTTATATACTATGGATATTAATTCCTTGTCAGATGTATAGTTTGTGAATATTTTCTCCCATTTCATAGGTTGGATCTTCATACTGTTTATTGTTTCCTTTGCTGTGCAGGCGTTTTAGTTTGATGCAATCCCATCTGTCTATTTTTTTGCATTAGTTCCCTGTGCTTTTGATGTCTTATGCAAAAAATTTTTTTCCAAGACCAATGTCCTGAAATATTTTCCTTATGTTTTTGTCTAGTAGTTTCATAGTTTTAGGTCTTATGTTTAAGCCTCTAATTCATTTAGAGTTGATTTTTGCAAGAGATAGCAGTCTGGTTTCATTCTTCTGCATGTGAATATCTAGTTTTCCAAGCATCATTTGTTGAAAAAACTATTCTCCCAATGTGTG
This sequence comes from Carlito syrichta, assembly GCF_000164805.1. NCBI lineage: Eukaryota > Metazoa > Chordata > Mammalia > Primates > Tarsiidae > Carlito > Carlito syrichta. Next base: position 16,691 of record NW_007259386.1, read on the forward strand.
TTCTCAGCACCTTTATCAAAAATTAGTTGGCTGTAAATGCATAAGTTTATTTCTGAATTATCTACTCTGTTCCATTGGTCTATGTGTCTGTTTTTATGACAGTACCATGTTGTTTTGGTTACCATTGCTTTGTAATATATTTTGAAGATAGGCATTGCGATGCCTCTGCATTTGTACTTTTTGGCTCAAGATTGCTTTTGGTATTTGGGGTCTTTTGTAATTCTGTTTAAATTTTAGGATTTTTTTTTCTATTTCTGTAAAGTGTGTTGTTATTTACTAAGTATTCCAATAAAGAAAACAAATGCTACAGAGAGTGTAAATTAACCTAAAGAAAAGTAGGCTGGAATTGGAATTAATAGAAAGGCACCAACCAGTGTGATACTGCCCTAGATAATGCCCGGAAAGGGCAGACAGCAAAACACTGCACCTGTTGTTCACTATGTAAAAGGACATTATCATGTACTTCAAGATGAACAGGATGCTTCACAGAGCTCTCTCCAGCAGGTCTCCTCGTTTCACAGGGTTAATAAAACCTTCCAAACAAAATGAGTTTTATGTTCTCTAGGTTGCTGTAGGACCCTAAATGGCCATGTGTGTGTGTGTGTGTGTGTGTGTGTGTGTGTGTATCTTTGTGAAGAAGGACCAGACAGAGGGCAGGACAGGACTAGGACTAGGACTAGTGTCAGAGCCCACTATCAGTATAGCAGCATGAGCCTAAATACAACTTAGATACATTTTATATATGTTAGCCATGCAAGGTTTATATAACAGATTTTAGAAATGCAATGCCTCAATCCTAAATAATGAATGACCTCTTCTAGATCCTAAAAGCATAATCATATTTATATTAATACATATGGAAAATGTATAACCATATTTCTACCAATAAATATGAAACACTGAATTTCAAAGTTAAATATTTAACTGTTATTTAGTATCTGAGGAAAGTTTTTCTGAAAGTATGAGATATGTTCAAAAATCTGTGGTAAGGTTTTTGTCCTTCAGTTTTTCTGGGAGTATTGCAGTTTGCAGATAAAGCTATTTTCAAATAATGAGGATTTTAAAACACAAAGGCTCAAGTGTACTATTTCATGAGGAATCCTGAGCAAGAATTCTATTTTTGGAAAAGAGAACTGGCAGGAAGGATCAAGGACATCTGCGATTACAATTGCTTCATATTGCTTTAAGGGGCTCAAGTGATTTGAATATCTGTTTGAAGAAAATGAAATGCCATGATGTCTGTTTAAACAAAGGAAAAAGTGACAAATAGTGATTTGTTGTTTCCTGAGACTACAAATCCCTCAAGCTAAAATTCCATAGCTAATGCTTTATTTGGAGGGTTTTATATTCTAAAGGGGACAGAAAACAGAAATCACTGCTGCCCAAAAATGGAAAGAAAAATAGTTTGGGTACTTCCTAGAATGAGATTTTTCTGTTCTTAGATCCACCAATACCCAGCTGTGCAGTCTAAACCAAATTACACAACTTTTCTGCATATCAGTTTCTCCATCTGAAAAATAAGCATAATAATCTCACTTGTAAATATTCTTATGAGGGTCAGATTAAATCATGGTTGTAAAATACTTTATAAACCTTAAAATTTCCACACGAATGAAACTTATTAAAACCTTCATTCATTGAAAGAAGGCTGGATAAAGAATGAGTAAGAATAGAATAATATTACATAGTTTTTATTTGTTGATCTCTTATCAGACCCTGAATTATCTAAAAATGTCTTTTTCCCCCCCAAGCCATAGAGCACAAGGACAAGGAAATGGAAATGATGAAATAAAATGTGTGGTAGGAGAAGAGAGTAAATATTTGATTTGCAGGTAATTGGCTACCCTGAGGAAGAAATAAATAAATGAAACAATAGCTAAGGGTATAATAGAAGAAAATTTTCCTGAGCTGAAAAAAGAGTCTGCTAATCAAAAAAGTTCATGGTATTTCAGTTAAATTTAATGAAAAGAAAAAAAAAATCTAGGCTTATCCTGGTGATATTTTTGAATTTCATGGACAAAGAAAAAATATCCTATATACAGCTCAGCAGAAAAATCAGGCAACATATGAAGGAACAAAAATCAATCTGATATCAGACTTCTGCTCTGCAATACTGAGCACGGGAAGAAAGTGAAGCAATGTCTACAGAGTTCTGAGGAAAAAAGGTTGTGACCTAAGTCTTCTTTACCAAGTCAAGATATCATTCATGGATAAAAGTTACATTCCACCCTGAAGAAGTAACAGCCATGAACTTTTATGCTGTGAATAACAGAACTGGCACAAAAAAAGGTAAAAGTACAACATGATCTAATGATCTAACTTAAATACACATTAGAAACAACTGAAGGATAATAAAATGAAATAAGATAAGAGTTTTAGAGTTTTCTTAGTTTAAAATATTGAGGCACAAGGCAATAAATATTTAGAAGATAAAAAGGAAATGTGATTAATTATATAGAAAATTATATTCACGATGGAAACAGAAGACACGAAATATCTAGAAATATCTCTAAAAGGATTTCTTGGACCCAAATAATAAAAACTAACGAAAGGCCAGGTGCAATGGCTCAGCCTGTAATCCTAGCACTTTAGGCTTAGGCAAGAGGATTCTGAGCCCGGGGATTCGAGACCAGCCTGGGCAACTTGGTGAGACCTTGTCCCTACAATAAATCACAAAAACTAGCCGGGTGTGGTGGCATGTGTCTGTAGTTCCAGCTATACTTGGAAGACTGAGGCAGAAGGACTTCCTAAGCTCAGCAGGTCGAGGCTGTGGTGGCCTTAAGTGTGCCACTGCACTCCATCCTGGGTGACAAAGAGGGAGACTCCAACTCAAAACAAAAAACAAAAAAAACTAACAAAGATGTGTGAAAGATTCTTTAGAAAATAATGTAATAACTTGAGATCAATCAAGAGTTTTAATGATCTCTTAAATAAGGATATTAAATATATGCATATTCATTTTACTAAATTAGTTTATAGTCTTAAAGCAATTCAAATGAAAATATAGGAAGATTGAATTTAAATTATATTCTAATATCTTCTGAAAAATAACAGTTGATACTTGTAATAGCTAACAATATTTTAAAGAAGTTTAAAAAAGACATCGCAGAGAGATTTGCCCAACCAGATATTAAAATGAACTATAAGTCACAATCATTAAAAGTGTTTGATATTGACACAAAAATGAACAGATAATTTGAATAAACTAGATTGCCCTGAAACAGACTTTATTATAAAAACAAACTCAACACATTAAAAGTCAATTACTACAAACCAATGGAAAAGAAATATTAATTTAAACAGTGTCAAGAAAAGAAAATAACTATTTGGAAATCACTTAAGTAAAGTTTCACCTCAAATTAAATACCAAGGTAAATTTCAGATGGATTAAAGAGCTGAATATAAAATACAGAAGCCATGAAAATTAAACAAAATGTAGGTGAATATTTACCTTATTATCATGTATAACAATATGAATATGTTAAAATCACAAAGGCCTAATATTGATTAAAGTGATCTAAAATAAACTACACTTTTTCACTTGTACTTGTTATGGATTGGATGTTTGTGTTCTCCTAAATTTCATATGTTGAAACCTTACCCTGCAATGGGATGATAATAGGAGGTGGGGGCTTGGGACGTAATAAGAATTAGGTCATAATTTATGATGCACTTCATTCCATGAAAGGTCATAAGGAAGGTCAAAAGAGTATAGCCCCCATGAATGGGATTTATAAAAGTCAAGAGAGAGCTGGCTTTCTTACTCGATTCTTTGCCAAATAAAAGGTTCTATAAGAAGTTGGCAGTCTGGAACTCTACCATACCATCATCATGATATCCAACTTCCAGCTTCCAGAACTTTGAGAAATAAATTTCTGTTGCTTATAAGTCATCCTATTATGGTACTCTGTTATAGCAGCCCAAACTGAAAATAGTCCCCTATCTCCATTATTTCCTTAAGGCAAAGTAATTGACACTAGCACCAGATTTGTACAATGACTTACCTATTCATTTCATTCCAGTGAATTGTGTTTGATTAAATTTGCTATTTTTCAAATATATCTAACAGATGTTATTTTCTCTACTATATAAATTTAGGTAATCTGATATTTTCAAGGTATAACGACAATTTATTGGTGGTGGTATAAAACTTGAAATTTCAAAGAATTAAGCAAAGTTGGTGGAGCATTATGGTAACAGATATTTCCTATTCTGCTGCTTTGCTGTTGTAATGGGAGTGAAGAACGGCTGGAAGAAGACTGGATAAGACAGTATAGTATGTCAATTTTAAACAACAATAAAAAATACATTTATGAAAGTGTTCCTGTCTTAAATCTTGCTTGGACATGGAAAAATTCTTACGGCACAAAGTGTGTCATGAATAAATAAAATCTCTTTTAAAATCTTCCAATCAAATGGTTCCTGTGTTGCTTTTGTCCTAAGACACCCAAAAGGTAGTTGATATATTCAAAGGAAGGAAAAGCTCTAAATATGGAAGCAATGGGAAAAGTAGTCTCAAAAGATGGTTGTTCTTTTGTATGTTAAATTTTTCCTTTATGCTCTTTATATTTTTTGTTTATATTGTTCCAGTACAATGTATTTAGGGACAGGGATTTTTAAACTGAACTTGACACTGTGGAATTTGTCACATTCTCATTTCTGAAGTATTCTCTTTGGATATTTCCATAATCCTTGAATACTTAATCTCTTTGAGTATCTCCTCTTTGACACTATCTCTATTCTCTCCTTTTAATGTTCTATGATAGAGCTTCTCATTCTCTTCTTCCTGTAGCAGTGTGTTTTTGTTTTCTTTTTGTTATTTTTCAATCAGGGAGAATTTTCCATTTTCTTTTCCAGTTCATTAATTATTTGTTCAGATGTGTCAAGTGTAATAGTCAATCCATCTAATGGAATTTATGCCAAATATGTTTTTATCTTTAAGGTTTCTACTCAATTTTTTTGTATCTGTTTGTGCATACTTCTTAGGTTCTCGTTGAAAAGAACATGAAATTTGCCATTTCTTTCTTTGTCTCTAAAACTTATGAGTATATTTATTTTAAGATCTCTTTAAATTGCTTCATTGGTTCTGATTTAGTTGATGTAGTTTGTAAACTGATTTTCATGAAGTTGTATTTTCATCTATTGATTTGTCTATTTATAAATTTTTATCCTAGAGCTTATCTTAACCTGAACATTACCTTTCACTTGAGTTTTCTCCTGTGAATGGCTTGAGCTAAAGAAACATTCCCTAAGAAACAGTGTTACAAACTAAGTTTTTGTGTTTGTTTTCAGGCTCAAGGTTTCCACATTAAGTAGACAGTGTACACTTGAGCCCATCTTACTATGCTGCATAGTGTTCTTCACACTTTGGGTTTCTTGCAGAGAGTCCATGTTGAGTACCTAAACCACATTTCTTATTCACTCTGGTTCCCCTTTGGATCTCAATTCAACAATTCTAACTCAACTTCAACTCTTAAGACAGTCAAATTATCACCCTTCTCTTTACTTCTCCATTATTCTCTCTCACAACTCTGACTCTTACCTTCATTTTGCTTATCACAATCTATAAACACTGTATTTTTGTATTTGCTTCATTTGGGATGTGTTTCTTCTAATTAGACTGTAACTCTTATGAAGGGATAGGCCACATCTATTTCATTCTTTACTGTCAAAATTCTGGAAGGTAAAGATATTCTCTTGCCTCAGTGGAAAAATGGGCACAAAGCTTGAACCCACTGGGAAAGTAAAATGCTAGTAATGGTTATCTCTTAGAGTAAATGTATAATTTAAATTTTCTTCTTTACTTCTTCAAATTTTCCACAATACATGAATAAAAAGAATATAAACAATACAAAAATATATTAACTGGTCTGTAATTTCACAACTAATAAAAATTATTAATTTTAGCATAGTTTATATAAACCAGTGAAACTCTGTGGATCAGCATAACCTTAATAAAATTTAATCATGTTAGATTATTTTTATTTCCTTTTCAATAGACTCTACAGCAATATGTTTAAGTACATCTCAATTTCTTCTAGATATCTTTACAATACCATAATAGTTTTGTTAGCCCAATGGAGATGGAAAAGCATGGGCTGCATAATGCACTCTGATATAGAATGAGATGATTCATTGCCATATAGGGATAACAGAACTAACTAATGAAATTTATCATCTTCCCTCTCAAACTGGAGGGACATAAATTTAAAGTCACACAATATTATGGACTACCCCCTTTGTGCTAGGCAGCATACTATTGCATGTAATATATTGTTCAACTTTCACAATAAAATTAGCATTTGGGGAAAAAAAGTTAAAGTAACACAATAACCAAATATCTTTTCCAATGACATCCATAGGGTGCCATGAATTTGGTGTTCTGAACCAGTGCTGATCATTCTTAATTTGCACAGTAACCACCTGTGAACACTGTTAAATTGCAGATTCTTATACAGTAGGTCTGAGGCAGAACCTGAGATATTGCCTTTCTAACAAGGTATTAGGTGGTACAGATACTTCTGGTTCATGATCCATGAACCACATCTTGAATAGCAAAGCTCCAGGACACTGCACTATTGTAAGTCTAAATAGTTGTATACACACACATACATGCACACACACAGTTCCTATGTTATGCCAAGTTATATAAACAGTAAAAATTTTTATATTTCAGTTAAACAACAAGTCAGCAGCAAGCATATAGAAATGTGTGAATAAGGGTCTTTAAGACAGCTGACTAGAAGCATCTGGTAGTTACTTTCTCCACAAAGAAGAACCAAAAAAATATCAAATACATAATCACACTTTGAGAATATCATTTAAGAGAGACCACCGGAATTCAACAGAGAAGAAACAGAAAACACCTGAGGCAAGGAAGGAGGAAGAAGCAAGGCAGCCTCAGAAAATACCTGAAGCAAAAAAGGAGAAGGAAGCAAGGCAGACTGCTCAGGCCATATTGACTAGGAACACTGACAGACTCCCCTGTGCAGGGAAAAGGTAGTGAGGGACTCCCAGTGGTTCACATTCCAACAAACTCCTGCAATCCTAGTCACAGGTGAGAGCTCCTCAACCCTCATGGGCCTTGAGACTAACATAGGGAGTTAACTGGAGACTATGTGACAGCATTGCTCCAGAGAAGGAACTCTTACTGGATCCCACACACCCTCTGACACTTATGAAACATAGTATCATTTTAAGAGCTCAGACTCTACCAGACTGCATCCTGCTCTGGGGCCCAACAGCCTCTGCATCTCCATATTCCTACAGCCTTATTAACATTCCCTGTATGCAGCTGCCACTGCGGTTAGCTGCTGCCACTGGGGCTAATGTTTGAGCCATTGGCAGCAACCTCCACCCCCAGCAAAGGGGCCACCATGCATTACTACATACCCTGAAAACAGGCTACCCCACCTGCAGCTGCCACCATTGCTGACTACTGCTGTCAGGGTCAAAGCACAAGCAATTGGGAACAACTTTGCCCCCAAACCCAGCAGGAAGGCTGCTATAAATTGACAAGCATCCCAGTACCCTGAGGACAGGTTCCACTGCCCACAACCACCACTTGGGGCTGAAGCATGTGCTCCCCAATAACCTGCATGTTGCTCCTGCTAAAACATTCCCAACGTACTCAGCAGCTGGGCCTCAAAATGGTCACTACTGTTCCAACTTGAGCAGTCCAAGGGGACCTGATCATTTTATAACGATAAAAGTATCGATTCAGCAAAAGAATACAAAAATTATAAATATACATATGCCCAACACTGGAGTACCCATTATGTAAAGCAAATATTATTAGACCTAAAGGGAGATATAAACTCCTTTTATATCTGGATGAATTCAACAGCTCACTCTCGGCATTAGGCAGAAAATCAACAAACAAACATTGGATTTAAACTGAACTTTAGATGAAATTGGCTTACAGAACATTTTAGCTAACATCGACACAATACAAATTCTTCTTATCAGCACATGGGACATTCTCTAGGATAGATCATATGTTTGACCACAAAACAATTCTGAACAAATTTTTAAAAACACTATATCAAGTATCTTCTCAGACAGCAATGGAGTAAAAATGGAAATCAATACCGAGCAAAACTTCAGAAACTATAAAAGTGTATGAAAATTAAACAACATATTCCTGAACAACCATTGGACCAATGAAAAAAAGTAAGATGGAGATAAAAAATTAAACAAATGAAAATAAAAACACAATATGCCAAAACCTATGGAATACAGAAAATGTAATGCAAAGAGGGAAGTCTATAGCAATAAATGTTTACAACAAAAATTAGAGAAATTTCAAATAAACATTCTAAAGATGCACCTTAAGGATTTTGAATAGTAAGGACAAAGCAAACTCAAAATTAGTAGAAAAAAAATGAAATGATAAAAATTAGTGCCAAACTAAACACAATAAAGACTAAAAAAGCAATACAGTGGTTCAATGAAACAAATTTTTTTGAAAAGATAAACAAAACCAATAAATCATTAGCTAGACTAATCAAAAAAAAAGAAAAGACACAAATAAAATTAGATATGAAGAGGAGACATTACAATTATACCCCATAAACACAAAAACTCACCAGAGACTATCATGACTAACTAAATATTTATAAACTGGAAAACCTAGAGGAAATGGATAAATTTATGGACACATCAACCTTCCCATATTGAATCAAGAAGCAATACAGGACTTAATAAACCAATAATGGGTAATGAGGCTGAATCAGTAATAAAAGATCTCCCAAAAAGAAAAGCCTGGGACTAGATGGTCTCATTGCTGAATTCTGACGAACATATACAGAATAACTAGTACCAATTCTCCTCAAAGTATTCCAAAAATTCCAGAAAGAGAAGGGGCTTCTTCCTAACTCATTCTACAAGGGCAGCATTACCCTGATACCAAAACCAGACCATGACACCTCAAAAACTACTAAACAAACAAACAAACAAACCATTATAGGCCAATATCCCTGATGAACATAAGTGCAAAAAATATCAGCAAAATATTAACAAAACAAATCCAACAGTACATCAAAAAGATAATACACTATGATTAAGTGAAATATATTCTAGGGATACAAGGATGGTTCAATATACACAAATAAATAAACATGGTGCATCACATCAACAGAATAAAGGATAAAAAACATATAATCACCTCAAAGATATAGAAAAAAATCTGATAAAATGTAAACTTTCATGGTAAAAACTCTCAAGAAACTAGGCATAGACGACATATACCTCAACATCATAAGGGTCACATATAAAAAACTCACAACAAGCTGAATGCCTTTCCTGTAAGAAATGGAACAAGAAAAAGAGGCTCACCCTCACCACTCTATTTCAGCATAATACTGGAAGTCTTAGCTAGACCAATCAGGCAAGAAAAAAAAAAAAGCATCCAAAATGGAAAAGAGAAATTCAAATTGTCCATCTTTAAAGATGGCATGATCTTATATTTAGAAAAACCAAATACTCCACAAATAAACTCTTAAATTGATAAATAAATCACATAATATTGCAGGATACAAAATCAACATACAAAAATTAGTAGTGCTTCTATACACCAATAATTAACTAGCTGAAAAAGAAATTAAGGGAAGGGTGGATGAAGATGGCAGTGGAGCCAGTAGGGCTATGTAAGTCCCTGTGTGAGTGAAGGTATGGACAATTTTGTGTACGTGTCTGTGAGTAAGTCGGTTTGTGAGTGGTTGACTGAATGAGGACTCAGGAGTAAGTGGCCAAGGCTCTCCTGGTGAAGTGGCTGATGCCACAGCTGCTCTGCTTGGACCCTAGTGATTCCCAGGGCACAGAAGCTGAGTGCCATTCCTTAAAATCAGCAAAATCTCAGTGGCTCAGCCTGTAATCTCACACCCTTGGGAGGCTGAGGTGAGTGGATTGCCTGAGCCCGCGGGTTCGAAACCTGCCTGGGCAACTTGGCGAGACCTCATCTCTACAATAAATCAAAAAAATTAGCCAGGCAAGGTAGCGCATGACTGTAGTTCCAGCCACTTGGAAGGCTAAGGTGGAAGGATTGCCGGAGCCCAGCAGATCGAGACTGCGATGGCTGGGAGCGGCCACTGCACTCCAGTCTGGGCGACCAAGTGAGACTCTGACTCAAAATAAATAAATAAATAAAAAAAATCAGCAAAGTCCTTCCCAGAAAGAAGCTTCTGGGAGTGACTGCTGGCCCCAGGCTCTGCCTCACTACCACAGCACCTGGCCAGATGCTAGCAGCAAGGGCCTATGCAGCTTCTAGACCAGCAAGGGCTGCAGAGGGAGCACAGAGAGGGAGCCAGGGGCAGAGCCCAATTGAGAAGATGAAACAGGCACCCTGCCACCATATTGAAATTGGGCAGGGAAGTGCTCCAGTTTTCTCACCATGGAGTGACAGACCCAATCTCTGTGACCAGCAGGTTAACTACTCAGGGGTTGATCACGACCCAGAGAGAATATCCTGAAAGCACAAACTTTGGAGGGACGGACAAGTGCTGAGTCTCACGCACCCCACCTCCTACACTGATTCCACCATGGGACAAAGGGTATGACCAGAAAAGGACGAGGAAGATATCAGCAGTGGGCTCAGGGCTGACGCAACCTCCTCCTCCCCAGCAATCCTCTGAACATCAGACCCACATGGCTGGAGCATGACCAAGAGGGATGAACCCAGGTGGAACCTGGACGTAAGCCACAATAGGAGGACTCTACTCCAGGAATCCTGCACCTCCATACCGGTGGGAAAGTGGGAGGGGAGGACTGAAGCCCCACCCACTACCACCACCCAATCCTTCTTCCCTGGGTCACATGCTGGGGAGATTGTGAATGTGGCCACATTAGGAGACAGCAGAGGGGCTACCTGTGAGCAGCTGAGAGGAACAATTACAGAACCTGCCGCAAGAGGGCAGGCTTTTTTCCTTTCTTCTTTTTTCCTTGTGCATGTATGTGTATGTGAAGATTCAACTTGCATCCCCTCTTTTTCCTTTTTCATTTTTTTCTTTATTCTTTTTTCTTTCTTTTATTTTTCACTTTCTGCTTATGTGTATATGTGAAAGATTGAGTGTTAATCTTTCAGTATTTTTTTAATAAAGATTTGGGGTACAATTCAGGGTTAGGTATACAAACGTTGATTATGCAGTCACCCTTGTTGATGAGGTATGCCCCTCCCTCCCCTGGCAGTTTCCCTCAACTGCCAATTCCACCTTCCTTACCCTGATAGTTTTGCACTACTGCCAGTCTCTTTCTTATAGCATTATAATTGTCTAGCTCCACTTATGAGTGAGAACATATTGTACTCTTTTATGTTCTTCTCTTTTTAGTTTACTGTATGTGTGAATGTATGTTTGTGGGGTCAATTTGCATTCTCCCCCTTTTTCTTTTTTATTTTTCCCCTTTCATTTTGTGTTGGGTGTGTGTGTGTGTGTGTGTGTTTGGTTTTTGTTAAGTCTTCCTGTTTTTTTGTTTTGTTTTGTTTCCATTTTGTTTTGGTTTTTGTTTATGTGTGTTTAATTGTTTTTTGCTTTGGTTTCTGCTTTTGTTTTTCTGTGTTTTGTTTTTTGGGGGGTTGTTTGTCCATTCTGTTTTATTCTACTTTTCTCTGTTCTCCTCAATGCCATTACTTTACCTTGGGCTCAGGAGTTACACACACATGCCCATTGAATTGTCATATAAAGTGATGGTGGGGAGTGGGTCTCAGGGCACCCATACCCTAATCAGTGAACATTGTGATTTGCAAGTAGTTTCTTAATCCTAGCTCCCTGTCCTCCACCTTATTTGTCTCTTAAAACTATAAGAGACAGCAAAAATTCCCACCCTCAGCCATGTTTCATAATATAAAAAAATCTAGAACCTTGATCAGGGAAGAATAAAGGGCTGAGCAAACATCAGAAGTGAAAGCCCCTCTCACTGCCACTGAAAAAGAGAAGCAAAGAGAAAAGAAAGGGATCTTTCACAGATAAGGAAAAATTAATGGAGGAACACAGGTAATTCCCAGTGTACCAAAGAGAAAACATCTGAAAAATAAGACATCAGAGCCCAAACAAATGGAAGTGACCAACAACTGGCCCCAAAATACAACAGGGTTTAGGTAATGGATGAAAAGAGTGAATGAGACTCAAGAAAGGCAAGATGAAACACTGAAAGACCTTGCAACAGAGATTTTGGCCATAAAAACTTCATCCAGGAAATAAATAACAGGATGAAAAGCATGGAAAGCAGAATTAATCAAGGAGAAGAAAGAATCTCAGAACTTGAAGACCAAAACATGGAATTAACTCTATCTGTAGAAAATATGGAATAAAAAATCAGAAAGAAAGAACAAAACCCAAGAAATGTGTAATTACATCAAGAGGCTGAACCTACACCTGATTGGTATCCCAGAATAAGAACAGAAAACAGAGAATACCTTGGAGCCAGAATTCGAAGAAGTTATCCAAGAAAACTCCCCATCTCACCAGATACATCAGATGAGAAGACCAACCCCTAGACACATAATTCACCTACACAAAGTAGATACAAAAGAAAAATTCCGAAATGTAGTAAGAGAGAAAGGTCAGATGACCTACCGGGGAAGAACAATCAGAATAGCTATAGACTAATCAGCAGAAACACTGCAAGCTAGAAGGGACTGGAGTCCAATTTTCAAAGTCCTCAAAGATAAACAGTTTCAATCTAGAATTTCCTACACAGCCAAGATCAACTTCATCAGCTATGGAGAATTAAAATCCTTCCCAGATATCCAATCCCTAAGAAATTATGCAGCTTCCAGACCAGCTGTATAGGAGATAATTAAAAAGGTATTATCCACAGAAGAAATAAAAAAAAGAATGACCACACATTTCCCAAGAGAATAGGAGAACACAGAATCAATAGAGAATATATCATGACTGCAAATTTGAAAGCACACAAACATCAACCCAAAAGTTAAAAGAAAACAAAAACCAAACAAAGAACAAACTTTATAAGAAACTCATGACAGGAATATACACTCACATTTCAATAATCAGCCTGAATGTAAATGAACTAAATGCTCCACTGAAAAGACACAAAATGGCAAACTGGATTTAAAAAAAAAAATCCAATAATTTGTTGCATCCAGGAAACTCATCCCACCATAAGAAACACATACAGACTTAAAGTTAGAGGATGGAAAACAAATTACAAGGCTAATGGATCACAAAAGAAGGCCGAAGTCATGATCTTAACATTAAGCAAAACAACCTTTAAGCTATTAAAAATTTTAAAAGATACAGAAGGGCACTACATAATGATAAAAGTTTCGATCCATCAACAAGAAGTATCCGTCCTAAACATATATGTACCCAATACAGGTGCACCGACATTTATAAAGCAACTAATAAGTAAACTAAGAAAGGATATTGACTCTAACACTATTATAGCAGGGGACTTAAATACGCCACTAACCACTCTTGATAGATCATCGAGGCAAAAAATCAACAAAGAGATCTGGAACTAGATTTGATTCTTGACCAAATCGACTTAATAGGCAGCTAGAGAACACTCCACCCATCAACCACAAAGTATACATTCTACTCATCACCACATGGAGTGTACTCCAAGATTGATTATATTCTTGGTCATAAATCAAATGTAAATAAGTGTCATGGGGGCACACCTCATCAACAAGGGTATCTGCATAATGAACATTTGTATACTTAATGTTGAATTGTACCTCACATCTTTAAAATAAAAAAAATTTATAATACAAATTTCATAAGCTTGAAATACTGCCATGCACCTTTTCAGACCACAGTGGAATAAAAATAAATATCAACACCAACAAAACTCCCCCAAAACCCACAAAGACATGGATGCTAAACAGCATGATTCTAAATGACTCCTGAGTCAAAACAGAAATCAAAACGGAAATTATAAGATTTCTGAAAACAAATGAAAATGAAGAAACATCTTACCAAACCAGTTCTAGGAGGGGAATTTATATCTCTACAAACATACATCAAGAAAATAGAAAGACCACAAGTTAACAGCCTAACAAATCACCTAAGGGAGCTGGAAAACAAGACCACCAAAACCCTAACTTCAGCAGAAGAAGTCAGATCACCAAAGTAAAGGCCCAAATATGGAACATAGAAGACAAAAATATCTTTTAAAAAAATCAGGAAAACTAAATGCTGATTCTTTGAAAAGATAAGTAAGACTGATGGACTCCTGGCCAGAATAACCAAGAAAAAGAAAGAAAAAACCCAAATAAACACAATCAGAAACACAAAAGATTAAATCACAACTGATACTGAAGAAGATTATCAGGATTACTATACACATCTGCATGGCAACAAACTCAATAACCTAAATGAAATGGAGGATGTTGTGAGATCACACAACCTCCCAAGATTGAAACAAGAAGACACTGAGACACTAAATAGACCAATAACAACCAAGGAGATTCACTACATCTTAAGAAAATAACCTACAATAAAATGCCCTGGACCAGATTGTTTTCCAGTAGAATTCTATAAAACGTACAAGGAGGGACTGATAACAATCCTATTGAAAGTATTTCAGGCAGTTGAGAAAGACAGAACCCTCCCCAAAGCATTTTGTGATGCTAACATCACACTGATAACCAAACTGGGTAAATATATAACAAAAAAAGAGAACTACAGGCCAATATCCCTGAAGAACATAGATGCAAAAATTCTCAACAAGATTCTAGCAAATCGAATCCAACAACACATCTGAAAAATCATCCACCATGACCAAGTAGGCTTTATCCCTGGGATGCAGGGCTGGTTTAACATCCACAGGACCACAAAAGTAATTAAATACATCAAGTGATGTAAAACAAGAACTATATGACTATATCATTCGAAGCAGAAAAAGCTTTTGATAAAATCCAGCATCAATTCTTGCTAAAAATCCTTGCACATCTAGGCATAGAAGGAACATACCCCAAAATAGTAAGTGCCATCTACATTAAACCCACAGCCAGCATATTGCTAAGTGGACAGAAACTGGAAGCATTTCCCCTGAAAACCAGAACAAGAAAAGGCTGCCCACTCACAGATCTACTGTTTAACATGGTGCTGGAAGTCCTAGCGATAGCAAGTAGACAAAAGAAGGAAATCAAGGCTATCCAAATGGGAAAAGAGGAGGTTCACAAGTTACCCCTTTTTGCTGATGATGTGATTCTATGCTTTGAAAATGCAAGAGAATCTGTCAAAAACCTCCTTGCACTGATAAAGGACTTTGGCAAAGTCTCAGGGTACACAACAAGTGTGAAAAAGACAGTCACATTCTTATATACTAACAAGAAACAGGCAGAGGACAATATAAAAAGCACAATCCCATTCACAATAGCCACAAAAAAATGAAATACCTCAGCATCTTCCTAACCATAGAAGTGAAAGACCTTTATAATGAAAACTATAAAACACTGCTCAAAGAAACCCAAGAAGACACAAACAAATGAAGAAATATTTCATGTTCATGGATTGGAAGAAAATCATTGTAAGCCTACCAAAACCTACCAACCTACCAAAGGCAATTTATAGATTTAACACAATACTCATTAAATTGCCAACTCATTCTTCTCAGACCTGGAAACAACAATACAGAAATTCATATGGAAACATAAACAACCAAAATTAGACAAAACAGTCCTCAGCAGAAGAAACAAAGCAGGAGGTATCACACTTCCCGACTTTAAACTTTGCTATAAGGCTACAATAATCAAAACAATCTGATATTGGTGCAAGAACAGGCATTAGAACAATGGAACAGGATAGAGAGTCCGGAAGCAAAACCTCAATTTCTCAACCAACTAATCTTCGACAAAGCCTCCACCAACAACCACAAGGGAGAGGAGAATCTATTCAGTAAATGGTGTTGGGACAATTGGCTGAGCACATGCAGAAAATTGAAACACGACCCCTACCTATCACCATACACAGAAATCAACTCTAAATGGATCAAAAATCTAAACATCAATCCTCAAACTATAAGAATCTTTAAGAAACACAGGAGACACCCATATAGAAATTGGAGTAGGCAACCAATTCCTGATCAAAACCCAGATATCCATGCCATAAGAGATAAAATAGACAAGTGGGACTTCATCAAACTGAAACACTTCTGCAAAGCAAAAGAAACCATCAAGAGAGTGGAAAGACAGTCCACAAAAATGGGAAAAAATATTTGCCAACTGTATATCTGATAAAGGTCTAACATCCAGGATCTATAAAGAACTCAAATGTATCAAAAGGGAAAAAAAACAAACAGTCCCGTTAAAAAATGGGCAAAAGACATGAATAGACATTTCTCAAAAGAAGATTTATGGGCAGCCAACAGACACATGAAAAAATGCTCAGTCTCACTAATCATCAGAGAAATGTAAATCAAAACCACATGGAGATACCACCTAACTTCAGTAAGAATGTCCATCATTAATAAAACAAAAAGCAGCAGATGCTGGCGAAGATGCAGAGAAAAGAGACACTTCTACACTGCTGGAAGGAATGCTGTCTAGTTCAACCTTTATGGAAAACAGTGTGGCAATTTCCAAAAGAACTAGAAATTGACCTCCCATATGACCCAGTATACCCTCTACTGGGAATATACCCAGAGGAAATCAAATCATTCTACAAAAACAGATACTTGCACACACATGCTTATCGAAACACTATTCACAATAGCAAAAACATGGAACCGACCACGCTGTCCATCAAAACTGGACTGGATTTTTAAAAAATGTGTTATATATACACAATGGAATGTTGCATAGCCATAAAGAAGGACAAGCATGTGGACTTCACAGTAACTTGGATGAATTCTGAGTCTATAATACTCAGCAATCTATCACAGAAACAAAGAACGGAGTACCACATGTTCTCACTCATAAGTGGACCCTGTACATTTATCATAATACTACAAGAACGGGATTGGCAGTAGTGGGATACTGCTAGGAGATGGGGCGACAGAACATCATTAAGGTACCTGATCTCAAACCAGGCAAAGTGGGGACCAAAGGGAGGGCCAAACTTTACTTGTATGATGACCACTTGTACACCTAATCCTGAATTTTACCCCACATCTTTAAAATAAATTTTAGAAAAGTTAAAAGAAAAAGAAATTAAAATGGCAATCCCATTTGCAACAGCTATGAAAATAAATTTAATCAAGGGGATGAAATACTTCTACAAGGAAGACTACCAAACACTGATGAAATAAATTGAAGAGTACATAAACATATATAAAGACATCTCATACTCATGGATCAGAAGAAATGATATTGCTAAAATGACCAGTATGATCCAAAGTCATCTACAGGTTCAGTGCAATTGCTATAAAAATATCTATGGAATTTTTCACAGAAGGAGAAAAAACAATCATAAAATTCAAATAAAACCACAAAAGACTCCAAGTAGCCAAAGCAATCCTGAATAAAAAGAACAAATCTGAAGATGTCAGAATATCTGGCTTCAAAATTTTCTACAAGCTAAAGTAAGCAAAACAGCGTAGTATTGGCATAAACACAACCACATGAATCAAAGGAATAGAACAGAGAACTTAGAAATAAATCCATATATTTACAGTTAACTGATTATCAACAAAGGAACCAAAACTTTGCATTTGGAAAAGGACTCCCTTCTCAATAAATGGTACTGGGAAAATAGGATATCCATATGAAAAGGAATGAAAGTGGATCCCTATCTCTTACCATATACAAAAATCAATTCAAAATGGATTAGAGACTTACATAGCACCCCAATTTTAAAAATCTACAAAAAATCACAGGGGAGAACTTCATGGCATTGGTCTAGACAAATATTTTATGGTTAAGATCTCAAAAGGACAAGCAAAAGAAACAAAAAGAGACAAACAGCAATATCTTAAAGTAATAATCTTCTGCATAGCAAAGGAAATAATCAGCAGAATGAAGATGCAACTTGTGGAATGAGAAAAAAATATTTGCGAAGCATTCATCCTGCAAGAGACATGTATCCAGAGTAACAACTAATGCAAAAAACTTGACAGTAAGAAAAGAAATAATTATATTAAAACTTAGGCAAAAGACATAAATAGACATTTTTCAAAAAAGGACATAAAAATGGACATTAGGCATATAAAAAATTGTTCAACATCATTAATCATCATGGAAAAGTAAATCATTTTACCCTAGTTAAAATGGTTATTATTAAAAACACAAAAAATAACAGATGTTGGCAAGGATGTGGAGAAAAAGGTACTCTTATACACTGTTAGTGGTAATGTTAATTAGTGCATCAATTTTTTAAAACAGTATTGAGCTTGTTCCAAAAAACCAAAAATAGATCTACCACATGATCCAGCAATTCCACTACTGAATATTTCTTTAAAGGAAAGGAAACAAATGTTTCAAATGGAAATCTGCACCTGCATGTTTATTGCAACAACACAATTCACAATACCAAAGATATGGAATCAACCCAAATGTCCATCAACAATTTCATTGATCTTAAAATGTGATATGTGTGTGTGTGTGTGTGTGTGTGTGTGTGTGTATGCACACACAAAAGAATATTATTCAGTCATAAAAAAATGAAATCCTGTCATTTGCAGCAACATGGATGGAACCGGAGATCATTATGTAAAGTGAAATAAGCCATGCACAGAAAATAATTATTGCATATTCTGACTCATGTATGGGAGGTAAACAAGCTGATCTTATGAGGGTGGAGGGTAGAACAATAAATTAAAAAGGTTGGAAATGGTGTGAGGGCACGGATTAATAGAGGTTGATTATTAAATACAATGATACAGTTAGAAGGAATACGGCAGTAGAGTAGTGTGATTACAGTTAACAATGTATTGCACTTTTAAAATAGCTAGAAGAGAGTGCTTGGAATGCTCTCAACACATAGAAATGATAAATACTCAAGGTGATGGATACCCTAATTTTCCATACTTGATCATAATACATTCTATGCATGTAACAAAATATTACAAGTATCCCACTTCTGGGAATATACCCAGAGGAACATAAATTACTCTAACCAAGAAGGTACCTGCTCATGTATGTTCATTGTGTCACTATTCACAATGGAAAAAACATGGAACCAACCCAGATGCCCATTGAAATTGAACTGGATAAAGAAATTGTGGTAAATATACACAATCGAATACTACATGACCATAAAAAAGAACAAAATCATGTGCTTGGCAGCAAAATGGATGCAACTGGATACTCATTTTAAGTGAACTATCACAGAAACAATAAACTGAATACTACATGCTCTCACTTATAAGTGGGCCCTGAACACTAGACACTTGAGCACAAAGGAAGGAACAACAGATGCTGGACACTGCTAAAGGAGCGAGGGAAGGAGGAGGAATAAGGGACACACCATACACTGGGTACTAGGTCCACTACCAGGGGGAGAACGGGCTCACTAGAAGCCCAGATCTCACCTGCACACAATTTACTTATGTAGTAAATCCTCGCATGTACCCCACAACTCTAAAACTAAAAAATTAATAAAGAATCACAAATGTTTCTATATCCAAAAAATGTTTAAAAAATTAACATATTTAATTCAGTCCAAAATAAATGACTAGTGGAAAAAATTACATGTACATCCATATATACAGATCCTATGTATCAATTAAACTTTTAAAAATGTGTGAAAAATATATTCATGTATATAAATTTTACTTTTTCAACTGTTAAACATGTTAAATTAATTCACATACCATGGAGTCTCAAAAATGCTGTACCTTATAAACTGCATCAAGGATCCACTTTACTGGGTCTGAGTGGTAGAAAAGACATTAACTTTCTATGTTAGTGGAATTATTAGACAGGAACTATTAAATGATGTCCGATGAAACCCTGATAGTCACAGTTTGGATATTTGATCTATTATTCACTTCAGTGTAGCAAGATTTCTGAAGGGACATAAAGGCACACTACTGAAAATTAATAACATTTGCAATGAATTAATAGAACTGACAACTGAATCTGTGAAGAGATTCTCAAAATCAAAGCTGGAAAAAAGCATAGCTTTTTAAAGGAACTATGCATGTATATATGATGATTCTATGAGCTCTCAAAGCCATGAAATTGGCTGTTATTATTCAGCAA
The DNA here is from genome assembly GCF_000164805.1 of Carlito syrichta. NCBI lineage: Eukaryota > Metazoa > Chordata > Mammalia > Primates > Tarsiidae > Carlito > Carlito syrichta. The sequence continues at coordinate 36,795 of NW_007259386.1, forward strand.
GTCTACTTTCTGAGAGCTACGCCAAGTTCCAGTGTAATTTCCGTTGCCTTTCTGCTAAACTTACCATTTCTAGTCAGGCCAATTTTAAATTTACTATAATCAAGATTCTATTCTCTTCCCTCTTTCACGTGACCACCTTTTAAGCTTGCTTGGCTCTCCATTCTTGCTGTAATAAAGATGTAGGGCTCCAGTCTTCATTTTGAGATCTAATCCCAAATGCTCTCTTTGATTTGCAAAATCACTTTTGAACCTCTTTTCTGCAATTAGAGATTCTTTTATTGGACTCATTTGTCAAATGTTCTTCTCTTATCATTTTATACTATTCAGATATTAGAAAAAAGACTTATTCTCCTCTTTTCTTTTTTAACTGTTTGTTAACAGTTACTTTTTCAGATTCATTACCAAGTTTAGGAGTTTATACGCAAAATAAAGTATTACTCTAGTCACCTTGTAATGTACATCAGGTTAGGTTTAAGTGCTAGATCAGTTATAAATTCTTTACTTCTCCCTTGGTATGTGCTTGGGAAAGGCAAGCAAAATATTACCTCCATAAATGAACAGAGGTAAGATTTCCTAACACATCACTTAATAATGCCAGTTTGAGAATTCCACTAACATAGAAAGATAATGCATTTCAGTAGGTAAAGTAAACTCTTGTGGCTTGAAAGACATAGCATTTTTAAGAATTCATAGTTTGTGAATTAATTCTACCTAACAATCTGCCTAGATAGCGTATTTGAAATACATCTTGAAATTGTTTATTTTCAGTAATGTGCCTCTATGTCTCTTCAGGACTTGTAATGGGTTAATGTAAACTGAAACCAATAGTAGTGACAGGAATAGAAACTGTGAACATTGGGTCTTCATTGGACCATACAACATATCACCATGCATCATGTAAATCATCTTACAAAAAATATTTTGTGACATGAAAACATCTACAGAATTTATTATGTGCAAAAAGCAGGTTACTGAATAGTGTATATTCCAATTTTAATTCCAGGCATCATTCTAATTTTGTTTGAATTCTAAGATGAGTGCTAGACCAGCTACATAATTTGTAAAGCCAAGTGAAAAATAAAAATGTGGGCTCCCTTACTCAAAATTTATAAAGAATTTCAAGAAATCAACAGCAGAACATTAAACCAAATATAAAGCCCATCTAAATGTAGGGTCCTGTTCAACTACACAAGCATAAACCCAGGAAGCCAGCTGTGCGTGTGTGTGTGTGTGTGTGTGTGTGTGTGTGTGTGTGTGTGTGTGTGTGTGTGTGGACATACAGGTACATGACATAGACTACAAAGATATACACCTCAATGCCAAAATATTAGTGCATATATCCAAGTGGTGAAATCATGGGTGATTTTAATTTTCTTCTTTGTTCCTGTCTGTGTTTTATGCACCTTTGACAATGAAAATATATTATTAAAGTGATTAGGAAAAATAACAATATTTTATAGTTAAAAAATGATACTGCTAATCAAAGGCAATTTTCTAGAAATAAAAGTATCTACTGCTTTTGTCTGCCTAAAATGTGCAAGACAAGGGGCTAGGCACTTAATATGTTATCTTCTGCCATTTCTTCTCTTTTATAGATTATAAGAGTTAAAGTAATTTGTCATAAAAGGAGAATTCAGACTTAACACTAGAAGTTCATGTTTCCCCAACATAATGTGAACCGAAGTCAGAAAGGCAGCTGGCTGAGACTTAAATAAGTAATAATATCTTTGAACTTTTTAAAATCTGTTAAGTCAATAACATAGAATAATAATGCTTGTTATGCTTAATGAACAGCCCTGTCATGAGGGTCAAAAGACAATAAGATATGCTTTGATAACTGTAAATCCCTATGCTTTTCTGTTCAAAAGTTCTTTTAGTCCTGTGCTTGTGTTTGTGTAACAAAAAACAAAAACTATGTCATACCAGCATATGCAACAAATAGTGCCTGGCCAGGGAATGTGCACACAGGGAAATTTTTTTTGTCCATGATGAGTAATTTGTGCAAAAATGTTAAGTATGTTCCTCCATTTTCCATCTTCTGATGCCATCACCATTCAATACATCAATAAATGGTGACCTGGGATTTAAAGCCAGACATTTTGACTCCAGGTCATGGCATTCAATCATGACTCTATTTGAATCAAACAATGCTCTTTACAGCAGTTAATCCAATTGTTTCAGCCCAGGAATGCTTCACCAGGGAAAGAGATATATCACAAAGTTTTTTTGTTGTTGCTTTGTTTTTGTTTTTGTTTTTGTTTTGAGTTGGGAGTCTCACTCGGTCGCCCAGACTGGAGTGCAGTGGTCGCTCCCGGCCACCACAGCCTCGACCCGCTGGGCTCCGGCGATCCTTCTGCGTCAGCCTTCTAAGTAGCCGGAATTACAGGCATGCGCTACCACGCCCGGCTGATTTTTTGATTTATTGTAGAGATGAGGTCTCGCTGCCCAGGTGGGTCTCGAACCCATGGGCTCAGGCAATCCACTCACCTCAGCCTCCCAAAGACGCAGGATTACAGGCTGAGCCACCGAGCCCGGCTTATCACAAAGTTTGTAACATTATGATGATTTTACCAATGCTTTGATTATTAGTAGAATTTAAAACATCAAACCTTAGAACATTTAAAATTAAACAGAATGTAAAACATTTTAAAGCTTTGATTATTCAAATTTAAAAAATGAAAAGTGAATAAAAGAGTGAGCATAAATTTGAAATCTTTGTGCAAAACGCCCTTCTTAAATATGCCATGACATTTTGGATTTGAGGCTTGAGAGGGCAATAAAAAACAATATTTTCCATCACAATTGATGACCATGTTCTGCCTAACTCCCAAAGACTCCAAAGGGAAGGCACTGTATCAGTGGGACCAAAGAAATGACCCACAGACAATGGAGGAGACATGGGCTTTATTCAAGAATATACAAGGAAGGTCCAGGAGCTGCCAACTGGACAGGAAAAACCACTGCTGATTGTAAAAGTCACACAGGTCATATAGCATTTTACATAGGGAGGAGTGCAGGGTTAAATATGCAAAGGGTGGGCTTTCTAGTGTACAAGCGAAATGTTAGAACATGCTTCTTCACACTTTGCGTGTACACAAAATGGCTATGATTCTTCTTTAGGTGTGGAATTCTTAGTATTGCAATGGACTAAGGGTAATCAAAGGTTATGGGCATTGATGTAGGCAGGCCTATATGGTCTCAACCAACTTGAGGTTGGGGAAGAGAGGGTGGGGGATGGGAGTTGACTGTCTCATAGAAGGGTGAGCAAGAATAATATGCATAGCTGAAGATGTGGTCAGCAGACACAAAAAGCCCTTTGCCTATGACCTCAGCATGATCTGTATGCCCAGGCATGGAGCCTGAGGGGAAGGGGACATCCTGGGTTGGCCGCCTCCAGAATTCCTCCCTGGCCTCAAATTTCCTGCTTGGGGCCATATCCGGGGTGTGTTCATGTTGTCACTGAATGTCTATTGCCTTACAGGCTACTAAATCTTCCTTTCAAATACAAATGCATCAATCAAATTTGGGTGTTAAAACGTAAAAGAAGGTCTTGCAAATAACAGGTGCAGAAACTTGCTCTAACTAAAACATCAGTCTGCTTCCTACTCAACTAATTAAACACCAGTGCGGAGCTTGTTCAACTGAACTTTAAACATTTGCTTGTGTCCTTCACTGACTGGTTGGTAAGGATACAGCTGGTAGAGCTCAACCAGGACCTGACTGGATCACAAGTAGGCTTCCAAAAGCTTTTCCTCTCTCACCCTCCCTCTTTCTCCCATTTCCTTCTCCTACTCTCCTTTTCCATCTCTCTCTCCATTCTCCTCTCTCTCTTTTTTCTTGTCCTTTCCCTTCCTTCCTGTCTCCCATTCTCTTCCTTTCTCTCATCCTCTTGTTTCTACTCTCTACTCTCATCTATATCCCATATCCTTCCTCACTCTCCTGTCTTTCTCCCTCTTTTCTACTTCTCACCCTTCCTCTTTTGACCCCCCTTTTCCTCTCCTCTCTCTCCCTTTTTCTCTCTCCCTACTTCTCCCACTCTCTTCTTCTCCCTCTTTTTTCCCTTTCTCATTTTTCTCCTCCCTTCCTCTCTCACTTCAATTTTCTCTCCCTTCCTACTTCTTTCTCCCTCTCTCCCTCCTTCTCTCGTTCTCCTTTCCTCCCCCAACCACCTTTCCCTCTCTTTCTCTGTCTCTCCCCCCTCCTCCCCACCTTTCTCTCCTCTAGATTTCCAATCTGGCTTCGGTAGCTGGCCTTAGACTACAGTTTTTCTCTTTGGGAGCCCCAGATGCCTTTTTCACCTACTCACCTTTTTATTCTTAATTTTATGATTTGGCATGTGCTATTTTTTTTCTTTTTTGTCCCATTTAATTGCATGTTGTATGTCTTTTTCCTTATCCCTCTAGGAGAAAATGTATCCACCTGCTTGCTGCTTTTGGTTTCAGAATTTCTCTGAAAATTAATGGCTCCTGTTCTTTTCCATTTGTTATTAGATAACAAAGCAAAGTTTGTTGTCACTGCAGGTTCTTAGAAACAAAGCTAGGGCTAAATAAAAAAGTAGAGTTTTTAAAAATGTGTTTTCTTCATAGCCCTTCTAATATAAAAGGCATGCTAAATTGGATAATGAGGCATAATAAACATACAATTATCAGAACTTAAAAATAAATGTAGGAGGTTTAAACAGTAATGAAGTATTTAGTGCATGCTCCACGTCTCTGTTTGGCAGCTTCAGGAAAGTCTTTAGGAAACTGAAAATCAGAAGTTGGAAATTATATAAAAAAGATGGACATGGCTGTCCTGGAAGAGTGAAGACCAAGAAGGTTATTTGAATTTTAATGGGCAAAATTCTGGGGAAATTTGGAAATTTTTATTTCCTAATAGAGTAGAAAAAAGAATTAGCACATAGTGTCTTTTCTGGAGGTAAGTAAAATTTTAGGTAAGGAAAGAGGAAAAAAGGTAAAACAATAGAAATCTATCCTGCTAATAGAAAACAATGTTAATTTATTAAACAGAATATTTACATAACAACCAAACAGACATAATCCAAGCATAACTTTTGAGCCCTAAGCATAACCAGCAGCATGAACTAAAAACACAACAAAACGATCAAAACATAAATAAAAACAGGATAGAATTGGTTCTGAAGTTTGACCTTATTTGGAATCAAGATCTAATCAATCTGGAGGCAGAGAACACACACCAATGCTCAGAATGATTGTCCTGCCACATACATAGTAAAGCGGACGATTGCATTGGAAAGGCAGGTAGTGAAGGGCCATAGAAATGAGCGTATTAAATGCTGAGTCAGGAAAGGATGATGTCTGAGAATGGAAAAGGAAAGATTTGAATTATACTTTATTTTTCTATTTTTTCTAATTTATATAACTTTTCATTTATTGCAGTAGTAAGAGTGACAGATGTCTATAATTTTTGTAGTCTGCCTTTTTAATGAACAATTTTATATATAAAACATTGTGAACATGAAACTATACATACAAGACTGATCTGTGTGAACTTCATCTGCTGCTGCATTAAAATACCACAGTACTCATTTATTCCAAAGGAAATTTTTAAGCAGTTCAATGGCTTTGAGGAAATCAAGTCACCCTGTACCTGACATACCTTTATCTAATTTCTCCAGTTTATTAATGACATAGAGCATAACTTTATAAAAATCAGCTTAAGAGAAATACTGCTTCTAGTCATGACTGGTCACTTAGCAGGTATGCATGCCCACTGTGTGCCAAGCACAGTCAATAATGATGTCAGGTTATCTTCTTTGAATTTGAAAGAGACTATTAAAACAAGTGAGATAATACTTTCGAAGAAATATGCATGTGATAGTTAACTGCAAGTGCTAAACTGTAAACTCCCAGAGGGAAGCCACTCTGAATTCAGTCTTTTGTTTATACAATTTGGCCACATTCTATATACTATATTTGTTTCATCGTATAATATTAGTATGTTTCAGGTTTAGGGTATTTCCATATTTAACCCTTCAACAGAAAAGCTGCATCACTTATTATTTTCATATTGCCAGGTGGGGAAGTCAGTGTCTATATAAATCCACTCAGTTTCTCAGGCTGCTAGGATAGATTTTACAAGATGAAAACTTCTTGTATTCAACAAGAACACAGTAAAGGAATATTTATCGAGTGCTTCCACCATGCTAAGAGTAGTAACCAAAACATTTAGTGATACATGGTATAATTGTTTGAAAGCAAGGACATAAGGTGCTTATAGCCTTGTGTAAGATTATGTTGAGTACACAATTAGATAAAGAGAGACAGAGGAGAGGAGGTCGGGCTCCACTTCTGACAGAGGATGAAGAAAACTGACAGGAGCTCTCTAGAGAGATGACAGGTAAAGGGAATGCCAGAAATGTGACTAAGGGAATAGAAATCTCCAGTCTTAAGATTGATTGGAATGGAAAGGATATTATACATAACCTAATTAACTTAATGCATCCGTAATTAGGTTAAAGGAGTGTTTATAATTTAAAGGTTGAGAGATATTTAGGCTCTTGCCAGAAACTCCTTCGAGAAAGAAATGGGGGCTTACTTTATACATAAAGTTGTGAGAAGTAACAGTTTTACCTACAGTTCTAAAAGAAACAAGGAAAATGATAAGAGGATATTAAATAACTTACGATTATTTTGTATATTTGATTATCTCATGTTGAAATTGGGTTTGCAAAGTACTTCCTACTTATAAGATTTTTCATTATTAATTCATGTATTATTGAAGCCACTCTTAGGTTTAAATTCCATTTTAGAGTTTATAAATAGCTCAATTTCTGATATAAATTGACAGTCCCCTGTCACTTATGTGAATTCCTTCAGAAAACAGGTTTTATATGAATTCCCCAAGTGCCCAGACTACTCTGTCAAAGCTACTATAACTTTCAACACTTGCAGACTTCTGGTGGCAGGATTGTCAGAGATCTTTGGGTTAGGATTCATAGTTAAATATTCCTAATCAGGCTTAAGGTTGATGCATAGCCCTGTAAAAGACAAAGTGGGTTTTGGCCATGCCCTTCATGTCAAAGATTTCAGATTGTATGCACTATGACATTTTTTGAGTTTGGCGCCTTTTTAGTTTTCTTTTCTTTTTTTTTTTTGAGTTGGAGTCTCACTCTGTTGCCCAGACTGGAGTCCAGTGTCTGCTCCTGGCCACCGCAGCCTCAACCTGCTGGGCTCCGGCGATCCTTCCGCCTCAGCCTTCCAAGTAGCTGGAACTACAGGCACGCGCTACCACACCCGGCTAATTTTTTGATTTATTGTAGAGATGAGGTCTCACCAAGTTGCCCAGGTGGGTCTCGAACCCGCGGGCTCAGGCAATCCAGTCACCTCAGCCTTCCAAGGTGCGGGATTACAGGCTGAGTCATCGAGCCCGGCTGCCTTTTTAGTTTTCTAACTAGCCATATGAACAGTGACTATGCAGCTATGTAAATAGAACATCCATTATTGAAAATAGAGTCTTAAGACCAAACCCATCCTACAGGATATTTGCATCCTTCAATAGGCAGATCAACAGGCCCCAGAGCATTACTTTTATTTCCCACCAGCCTCCTCCACCATCCTTGGATTCAGCCCTGTTTTTATAACAAATCATTCCTTAGTCACAGAGCTCCCCTTTTCTGGCATCGACTCCCAGGATTTGTTTTATATTTGCAGGTGTCTGTTTAATAAGGTTTTCTAATCTTCCTAACTTTTCCTCAACCAACAATTTTAAAGCCACTATTTTTAAAAAAACCTTTTAAATTATTTCTTTATACATTTTCTGTTTTAATCCTTCAAGCCCTTCTCTTTTTAAAGTTTAATTTTTATATTATGTCTCCCTATATTATCTTATTCTTGTAATTTAAATTGTAAAACTGGTTTTAAGTCAGATTCTAAATGATGTAAATGTTCATGTTTTAATTCAATCAATTCTTATTTTTGTATCTCTAATGAAGAATATAATTTCCACCAAGTATGTACTTAAAACATGAATTTTATTGAGAGCATAATTGTAAAATTATTTTGTTTACATGCACAAACATTCCATAAGAACCATAAACTTTGGGGAGCAAGTTACCAAATCACAGCAAGCCTCATCCATTCAAAATAATTCAGAAGACGTCACATAAGTTGACCACATTTTTTTTTTTGGTTTTAGCACTCAGTCTCAGGAAGACAAGGTCTACATAGAGTTGTTGTGAAGTTGAAATAAGATAAAAAGCAGCTAGCACAGCTTTTAGCTCATGGTGAAAGTTCAAAGCTTGTCATTCCCTTTTCTCTCTCTTCCCTCTCAATCCTTTGGTCCTACAGAGAATACTTTTTTAAGAGAAAGTCACCAGTATGATACTGTAAAATGACAGACCTGGGTTCCCCTACTGACAAGCTGAATGACTTTGGTCAAGTCATCACCACTCTATTCCTGTTTCCTCGTGGGAACAATGATGATAATTATCATTGTCCTTGCATTACAGTTGTCGTCATGTCACTAGACTCAAATTCAATAGAGTTTATAAAAGCACCCTTTAAGCTAAAAGGCATGGTATACTTGAGTTTATAAGCACGAGGCTTCCAAATTCTGTGATGTTGGATATTACAATATCCTTATTTCTGTGTCTGATTTCTGGTTGCTGTTGCAGTATCAACTACATTTATCACTTCATCTTGAAAAGGGAGGACATCATTAAAAAATACCTTTCTCTATGATTCCTACGTGGTGCAAACATCTCTCACATATGTGGAGAGCATCAGTACAGGTACCCAATGCTCATTTCACCATAATCTCTGAGATTACAAACTCTCACCACCGGCCATCTTGTCTGTCTTCTATTTACTTTACAGCCCTAACAGCTTTTCACTATTTCAGGAAATATACAAGCATATAATCAGCAGAGTGGCAGTAAATTGGAACTCTCTGCTACAGCTGGGGTTTCATCTGCTCTCCTCCCCAAGGCCATGCAAGGTCATTCCAGTTCTTTACTTGCCTAGAAGGATACTGAAATTATGGATGCGCTTTCAATGGTCATGGCAAGGGATGCATGTAACCACCAGTTAAAAAAAAAAAATGTCTCGGTCATGGTTAATTGCATAGTCTAATAGGGTGAGACATAGTTATAGAAAAACACAAGAGGGGACCAGCATTAGAACTCTGCTCCCTAATGCCACTAAGGGATAGTAGAAAGCTTTAGTTACAACTCAAGTCAAGCAGACATTATGTTTTCTAAGAGGCTTTCATAACAGATGATCATTCTAAGATAATTTCATCCTTAATGCCTGACATAGCATTTGGCCCTTGTAATGCAATGTGGTGTAGTAGAAAGAATGCAAAACTGGAAAGACAAAGAAAAGTACTATTTCTATTCCTGGATCTGCTTTAGGAGATCTGTGTGACCTGGGGCATGGAGGTACTTGATGACTACTTGTCATCTAATGAACGTATTATACAAAATGCCAGAAATAGATGTCCCTGTGAATAATAAGAAAAAGAAAAGCCTAGTATTTCTCAGTGCTCTTTAGCATACAAATGCAAACATACACACAAAGAAAAAGACAGAATGATCCTCCAGTCAGAGGAAACAACATGTGTAGATTTATTGAAACCCGAAACAGGATAATATGTTCTTACTATTTAGCATATTGAGTGAATGACGAAGGCAGGAGTGGGGAAAGGAGTCAATGGAATTGGACAATTGGAAAAGAAGCAGAAAATATATAGGTGGATAGACTGTTCTTTACCTTAAATACTGACCTTTAAACTTTATCCTATAGTTGGTGGGAAACCTGGGTTAGGGGTGACAGAGAAATATTGCTGTCTCCAGAGCTTTTTTAGTTTTTTCAGAAAAATTACTTTAGTGGCATTATGAAAGATAGATCAGCGTGGAGAGACTGGAGGAAGGAAGATGCAGATCAGGTTAGGAGGCTGCTGCAATAGAGAACAAAAAAGATGTTAATGGCTTAAATAATGGTTCCTGTGACAGGATAAACATTGCTGACTTTTGAAGTTTTACAGGCTGCCATCCCCTTCAAGAAAAAGAGAATCCTATACTTGTTCTCTTGGTTTTGTCCCCCCACTCTACCCCACCCTCAGCTACTCACTGTCCTCCTTTCCACTCCTGGAGTCTGAGGAGTCTTGCTTTCTGGAATAAAGGAGGAATGAATTTAAAAGGAGAAGAATAGTTGACAATGTAGTGGAAAGGGTGTTCGTTTGTCTTTAATCATATTGAATCAGGTTTGGAGTTGGAGAGAATTTAGACATGGGAAAGGCTCTGGGGAAGACGTGGGTTAAAGATAATTAAGTCATGGAAGAAGGATACTTTAAGGCTTAGTATTATAGATTGTGAGTTAGACCTGACACTAACACTTCTTAAGAGATGCTATTAAAGAATAAAGTTATTTTAAAGTTTCCTTTGGCTACTGAGCTATGTTGTTTGCAATATCCGATGATATGCATCAACAGATTCAAAGGGAAGTTCCCTTTCTCGAAGTCTTCTGTCTCCATTACACTGGGTATTACACTCAGGGAAGGTATTAGGATCACTAACTAGGATGACAAGTTATGTATTTACTCATTTTACAGATGAGCAAAGTGAGAATCAAAAGCTCAGTAACTTTGTCAAAGCAACTGCATAAGTATGTATCAGAGCTGGAATGGATCCTGTAGACTGCACTCTTTCTACTTTGTTTCCCTAGCTTGCAAAGGTAGATTTTACATGATAATTTTACAAGTAATAAGATAAGTAACTCACCACTCTCCACTTTACCATACTGCCTTCCAAGCATAGGGTAAGGCAGACACAGTTAGAATGATGAGGAGAGAATGGATTTAAAAGACATTTGGATGTTCAAGGTTCATTATATGAGTGAGAACATGTGATACCTGGATCTTTGTTTCTGTGAGAGGTCACTCAGTATTATAGACTCTAGTTCCATCCAGGTTGCTGCGAAATTCATGATTTTGTTCTTTCTTATGGCTGTATAGTATTCCATCATGTATATGTACCACATTTTTTAAATCCAGTCCTCTTTTGATGGGAAGCATGGTTGCTTCCAGGTTCTTGCTATTGTGAACAATGCTGTGATAAACATACGTGTGCAGGTATCTTTTTGATAGAGTGATTTGAGTTCTTCAGGGTATATTCCCAGTAGGGGGATTGCGGGGTCATATGGGAGGTTGATATTTAGAGTTTTAGGAATCGCCACACTGCTTTCCACAGAGGTTGCACTAGTTTACACTCCCACCAACAGTGTAGCAGTGTTCCCTTTTCGCCACACCCTCTCCAGCAGCTGTTATTTTTTGAGTTGTTGATAAATCCCATTCTGACTGGAGTTAGGTGGTATCTCAGTGTGGTTTTGATTTGCATCTCCCTGATGATTAGTGAGGTTGAGCATTTCTTCATGTGTCTGTTGGCTGCTCGGATGTCTTCCTTTGTGAAGTGTCTATTCATATCTTTTGCCCACTTTATAATGGAGTTGTTTGTTTTTCTCTTTTCAGCACGTTTGAGTTCCTTGTAGATCCAAGATGTTCATCATCTTACAAATTTGTGTTTTATGATGATAATACTCCAGAAATTTTAAAGTACAGATGCAGCAATGGTAGTACATTTGTACTAGATCTAATTGTAGGTAATCTAATTTGTATTAGAACTAATTGTAGTAGATCTAGCAATTTTCAAGTATGCAATACATTATTACTTACTATAGTCACCATGCTGTACAATAAATATTCGAAACTTAAAAAAAAAAGACATGTGGACGCAAAGTAGTAGACAGAACTAGAAAATACATTGCTTGTTTTAGGTGTGGGTGAATAGTAGAAGGTTTTTCTAAGTTAGGTGGTGAAGCTACAATCCAACACTGAGAGGGAGAGAAAAGGAGCAGACTAGAATGTGGCAGAGAAAATGGGAGTTTAAGCATGATGAATTGGAGGTTCATATGAGATGTCCAGTTGGAGATGACCCAAAGGAATTTAAAAGTGCTGTATGGAATTTGAAGTTTAGAGAGGTGTCAGGGTTGGGAATATTGATTTGAGAGCATTTACATACAAGTGAGAATTATTTTAATTTGAGTGAATGAGATCAAGAAAGAGTATTATAGTCTTCCTTAATCTAGGACCCATAGATTTCTTATAAAGACAAACCTCTTCACGATCCTCACTGAACTTTTCAACTATATTTTTCACCCAGCACAAAATAACTATAATAGTACTTCTTACAGAAAATATTTATTAATTTACACTAGGGATTACTGTTAGCACTACTTTAAACATTGAAAAAACAAAAACAAAAACAAACAAAAAACTAGGTAACAGAGAAGTTAAGTAATTTATCACAATCCATAGAGCTAATTAGTGGCTGAACTGGGAGCTGAAATCAGGCAATTTCTCTACAGTGCCTGTACTCAACCATTATAAGGGTATTCCTCTCAACATCTGATATCTGTTGAAATCGAATCAAATGGACTAATATAAAGATTATTGGCCTTTTTCTAGGCACTTTGAAGAATGAATTAGGAAACTCCTGCATTCCTTACTTTTCTTCTTAAGTCTCCAATTTTTCACATCACATAGGCTGCAATACACCTTTTTAGAAGCCTGAATAAGAGATACAATGAATTGGGAATTAGTTGGAGACTCTCCTCAATGAGACTTAGAAACTGGAAAGTCATCCCTCTGTATATATACAATGTGGCTCTTAGATGTGAAAATCCAACTTCAGAGCAGTGGTCCTCACTCCCAGTAGAATTTCCTGGGGACAATTTATAAAATACTAATGTCCAGACTCTACTACAGACTAATTATATTAAAATCTCTGGTGCCAGGCCCAGCCATAGGTACTTTTTAAGCATTTCCAGATGATTTTAATGTTAACCCAGATGCGAGAATCAGTCACTAAAATCATCCCATATATTTACTTGACTTGCCTTATGGATATTTACTGCAGAAGCCCAAGAGATAATATGTAAGTCATATTTGTAAGCCTTCACTTGGTAACCTTGATAAACTCTAAGAAAGAACAGTTGCAACTTTATTGCCCTAGAAGAAAGAGAAACAAATAAATACAATATTTGATTTTGAAACATTAAATATTGCTAAATGATTTCATAAACGAACCTTGTGCAGCTACAAAATTACCAACTATAAAATTAGACTTCTCCATTCTCAGAGCAAATGGAATCTTAGTCCCTAAGTGCAGCAGTGTTGGTCTATAATGACTGTTATTAGTTTCATCTTTATACTACAAAATATTTCTCTTGCAGTAGTTATTAGGTCTTTGCAATGCATTCTGTCTCCATAGCTCTTTTAAACTCCATGTGATATTAATTTTATAGCCATCATCTGTGATATGACCGTGACAGGTGGCACTTATGGAAACATGATTAGCATGTTTGCCATCCCAGTGCCTACTGATTTGTTTATTCAGAGGTCTTTTTCTGAACTTAAATTCCTTTTGAATTGCTATTGGATTGCATTTGCTTCATTGCGAATAGAATAACGATGCTTGTCCCAGTTTAAACCACTTCTCAAACCGGCAAAATCCTTATCTTGATTATCTAAATAGCATAACATATTGGGGGACTTGGTTAGCCCAGGATCTTCCTATGACAATAGCTCCCATTTTTTTCTTTTCTTTTAAAGATATGGGGTATAATTTAAGATTAGGTACATACGTGGTCATCATACAGGTGAAGTTTAGGCCTCTCTTTGGTCACCACTTTACCTGTTTTGAGATGAGGTGCCCTTATTGATGTTATGTGCCCCCACTCTGTCTTTTGGCAGCGCCCCACTACTGCCAGTCCTTTTCTTACAGTATTATGATAAATGTTCAGGGTCTACTTATGAGTGAGAACATGTGATACTCAGTTATTTGTTTCTGTGATAGATCACTGAGTAGTATAGACTCTAAATCCATCCAAGTTGCACAAAGTTCGTAATTTTGTCATTTTTTATGGCTGTATAATATTACATTGTGTATATGTATTACATTTTTTAAAAACCCAGTCCACTCTTGATGGAAAACATGGTTGGTTCCATGTTGTCACTATTGTGAATAATGCTGCAATAAACATGCATATGCAGGGTTTTTGTTTGTTTGTTTGTAGAATTCTTTGAGTTCCTCTGTGTATATTCCCAGAAAGAGGATTGTGGGGTCGTATGGAAGGTCGAATTTTAGATCTTTTAGAAATCATCACACTATTTTCCACAGAGGTTGTACTAGTTTACACTCCCAATAACAGTGAAGTGTTCGCTTTTCCCCACATCCTCTCCAGCCTCTGTTGTTTTTTGAGTTATGGATGATGGCCACCCTGATTAGAGTTGTAGTATCTCAGTGTGATTCTAATTTGCATTTCTTTGATGATTGGTGAGGCTGAGCATTTTTTCATGTACCTGTCGGGGGCTCATATGTCTTCTTTTGAGAAGTGTCTATTTATATCTTTTGCTTACTTTTTAATAGGGTTATCTGCTTTCTTTCTTTTAACATATTTGAGTTCCTTGTAGATCCTGGATGTTACTGCAAAACACTGCTCAAATAAATCAAAGAAGACACAGATAAATGGGAAAATATTCCATGCTCATGAATTGGAAAAATCAACATTGTTAAGTTGTCCATTCTACCCAAGGCAATCTACAGATTCAATGCAATATCCATTAAATTACCATCATAATTATTCTCAGACATGGAAATGACAATATAGAAACTCATATGGAAACATAAACAACCATGAATAGCCAAAACAATCTTTAAGAAAAGAAACAAAGCAGGAGGTATCACACTTCCAGGCTTTAAATTTTACTATAAGACTACAACAACCAAAGCAGCCTGGTATTGGTACAACAACAGGCATATAGACCAATGGAACAGGATAGAGATTCTGAAAGTAAAACCTCAATTTCTCAACCAAGTCATCTTTAACAAAGCCTCCACCAACAACCAATGGGGAGAGGAGAACCTATTCAGTAAATGGCTGTGGGAAAACTGGCTGAGCATATGCAGATGATTTAAACAGGACCCCTACCTATCACCATACACAGAAATTAACTCTAAATTGATCAAAGACCTAAACGTAAAACCTCAAACTATAAGAATCTTAGAAAACACAGGCGACACCCTTAAGAAAATTGGAATAGGCAACCAATTCCTGATTAAAACCCCAAATGCCCATATCATAAGAGATAAGACAGACAAGTGGGACCTCATCAAACTGAAAAGCTTCTACAAAGCAAAAAGAAACCATCATGCTAGCATGAAGACAGTCCACAGAATGGGAAAAAATAATGTACCAACTGTTTATCTCTCATTCTTAATGCCTTTTTTTTAAGAACTACAATGCTCACCAAAGACCCGAATTTACATGTTTCTCCTCAGATCTTGGGTAAGTCACATAACATCTTTGAACCCCAGGTACTTGCTCCAGACTAGTGATGCCCACTTTGTTTGGTTGTTATGCAAATTAAAGATAATGACTAAAAACTACAGTATCTAACTTAAAATGAATATGCAATTATTCAGGCTATTTTTATAATTTGCCAAGTTATGTATTTATTCAACATTTATTGATCACTTTCTATGTGCCAAGCCAGGAGTCAACAAAAGACAATAATCTCTCTCCCTATCATGAACCAAAAAATAAACAAAATATATAAGTAAGATATAGAGAGGATGTTAGATGGTGCAATGGGGAAAAGGGGATGAGGAGTGTCAAGGTCAAGGTAGGAAAAGGGGATGGGGAGTGTCAGGGTCAAGGTAGAAGAGTGATCCAATTTCCCACTGGGTGTTCAGGAAACGCTCAACGATAAAGTGACCTGAAACAGTTGAGGGAGTGAGCCATACTCATAACTGAAAGAAAAGCAATCCAAGCAGTGGAGAGAGCAAGTGCAGGACCATGCCTTGCATTTCCAGTGAATGAGAATTCCAGTGTGGTCAAGTCTTACACAATACATAAACAAATGGTAACCAGGAATTTCCCTTTCAGCTTTTGAGAAACAGTTTTAGGCATTTTTCTCTTTTAGCCTACACTTTAAGGATTTTTTTTCCCTTTATAATCCAATTATGTACTTACTTGAGAAATTCCAGAGGCTATTCCATAGACTGACCTTTCAATAACAAAATATGAAGACCCCCACCGCAGAATTCTCTTGTTTAGAGGTCACCTTAAGGTGATTAATCTACAACCTGGCCACAATCGGGACAGTGTTGGCTAACTCTCTAGGTGGACAACAATTCAAGATAGTCATCTAATTAAGCTCGGCTCCCTGTGCCACCACTATGTACTCCTCATTCCAGTTTTTTCTTTTAAAATCCCCTATCTTCATCCCAAATTTTTGAAATGGTTTTTTTGAGGCATGAGCCAGGTCACTTCCCCATCTGTTAGCTTTTGGAATAAAATCACGTTTCTTCTACTACATCTCATGCTGGTTCATTTTGGCCTGCAAGCCATGTGTAGCAGAACTTGTTATCAGCAACAATAGGTGTGGCTGTGTGCAAATGAAACTTTATTTGAAACCACTGAGGTTTGCATTTCTTTTTTTTAACTTTTAATTTTTTTTATTTTAAAACTGTGGGGTACAATTCAGGGTTAGGTATACAAATATTCATTGTGCAGGTACGCTTGTTGATGAGGTGTGCTCCCCCTTCCCAGGCAGATTTCCACTACTGTCAATCCCACCTCCCCGGCCCCTCTCCCCGCAATTTCCCGCTACTGGCAGTCCTTTTCTTATAGTATTACGGTAGTTGTTCAAGATCCATCTATGGGTGAGAACATGTGATACCAAGTTCTTTGTTTCTGTGAAAGATCACTCAGTATTATAGACTCTAAGTCCATTCAGGTTGCTGCAAAGTTCATGATTTTGTTCTTCTTTATGGTTGAATAATATTCCATTGTGTATATGTATCACATTTTGTTTTATCCAGTCCTCTTTTGATGGACAGCATGATTGGTTCCATGTTCTTGTTATTGTGAACAATGCTGCGATAAACATACATGTGCAGGTATCTTTTTTATGAGGTTTGCATTTCATACAGTTTCTACATCATGAGATATTTTTCTTCTCTTTATTTTTTTAAATATTAAAACATGTTTAGAAAAATTCTTAGTTCCTATGGGCCATACAAAAACAGGTAGCAGGCTGGAACTGGTCCATGGCCCACAGTTTGCCGACTCCTGCTCTAGGGCCTTGAAGACCATTATGAGTGCTTTGGCTTTCAGTGATTGAGATGTGGAGCCACTGAAGCTCATCTGAGCAGAAGAGGGACAGTATCTGATTTGCATTTCAGAGGGATCCCTCTGGTAGCTTTGTTGAATGGGTGAGAAAACATTAGCAGTAGGAACATCATTATCATACTAATTCAAAACAAAGGTGACAGTGGTATGTCAGGATGGTGAGATGGAGATAGTGAGAAATGGCCAGTTAGTGGATATATTTGAAAATCTACCTGCAGTATTTTAAGTCTTTTGCATGTACATGTTTAGGATGAATTTATCATTTTCATATTTTTTCATATTTGCCTTACTTGCTATTATGGTTCTTCTAGCCTCAGGAAAAGAATGGAGGAATGGTTTTTTCGTTATTTGTTTGTGTGTATTTACTGAAAAATTTTGCAAATATTAAGTTTACCTCTTCCTTGAATTTTTATCTACAAAGTCGACTTTGTCCCCCAAATGGGGTTCTTTCCTGTCTGGTGTCTTGAAGTCACAATATAAGAAACCATTAAATGGGAGTCAAAAAAAGCAGAAATTAAATTTGTGGTCATAAAATAGAGAAACCGGAACATGGTTCACAAATTAACTTCTTAACAAGTGGGAAGTGAGAGGCTTAAAATGTGGGGTTTCCTTAATGAAATGGTTGAACATTAAAAGCAAGGGGAGTAATGTTCATGTTATTTCTGGGAATTAACAGAGATTTCCGGGAATTTGGATCATTTGCCTTTTTTCTCACATGTCATTTAGTATGGAAAGTATATTTTAATGAGGTTAGAGGCTATTCAGAGGTCAAGTGTACTGCCATCTTGGATCTCACTTATTTAGCTGGTTTGGTCAAGAGGGGAACTTCTGTTTTTTTAAAGATAAGCAGGGTTAGTTGGGGGTAGAAATTCTACTATGTTGTATAGGCATTATACTAATTATACTAGGTAACAAAATGGTCAGTAAAATCCATTGTAAAACCACCTGGACCTGATAGAGGTGTGTGTGTGTGTGTGTGTGTGTGTGTGTGTGTGTGTGTGTGTGTAAAGAGTTTTAATTGCATATTTCATTTCATTTCATTGCATTGCATTTTCCTTTCATTTATTATGAGACATATCAGATTTTCTATTTCTTCTTCCTCTATGTCTTGGACTTTGTTCATATAACAGCCATACATTTTCAAATATTTTGTCATAAAATTGTTGATAATATCCTATTGGGGCTCAGAAGCCAATACCCTAAAATATGGCCTTTTGACATGCTGAACAGAAGGCCTTAAGGTTTCTCTGACCTTCCCTCCACCCCTTCTCTCCCAAAAGAAGCTGCTTCCCCTCCCTCCAGACCTGGCCTAGTCATTTTACAAAATAAGGTCTGTCTCTCAGGTTCATTCAACCTCCAAAGGTAACTATTTACAAGTCGATCTCTGTTCCCCTCATCCATTCATTCCCCCAAATATTCATTTATTTTCCCCAGCAATCAGCTGTTACTGCTCAATAGAATTCCTAATCTCCCTGCTTTCATAAACTGTTTTATTAGAATCTAAGCCCCCATTCTTTCTGTAACCTTGAGATGGCATTTAAGTTTCTGTAAAGCACTGGGCAAGTTGAGTCTTCATATTGAAGACTCCTGTATATACATGGTGAATACATTTATATGCCTTTTCTCCTCTTAATCAGTCTGCCTTATGCCAGTGATTTTCCAGTTAACCTTTAGGGTGCCAATGACCATGACGCCCCACAATCCAATTATCCTTTTTTTTTGAGTTGGAGTCTCACTCAGTCGCCCAGACGAGAGTGCAGTGGCCGCTCCCGGCCACCACAGCCTCGACCTGCTGGGCTCCGGCGATCCTTCTGCCTCAGCCTTCCAAGTAGCTGGAATTACAGGCATGCGCCACCACGCCCGGCTGATTTTTTGATTTATTGTAGAGATGAGGTCTCGCTGCCCAGGCGGGTCTCGAACCCATGGGCTCAGGCAATCCACTCACCTCAGCCTCCCGAAGGCGCGGGATTACAGGCTGAGCCACCGAGCCCAGCTTATCCTTTTTTTAAAAGACCTCTTATCCTTTTACTTTTTACTACATCTGTCATTATGTTCCCTTTTCATTCCCATATTTTCTGTCTTTTTTCCTGATCAATTTTACCAGAGGTTTAACAATTTTAGTTGCCTTTTCACAGATTAAACTTCTGGCTTTGTTGATCCCTTCTTTTGTATATGTTTCTACTTAACACATTCCTGTTTTTATTATTATTGCTGTCTTATTTAGATTTATTCTATTTTTCTTTTTCTAACTTATAATCTTGAATTTTTAGTTCATTGGTTTTCAGCTCACTTTTCTTATGTAAGTGTTAGGACTACTTGAACTGTGTGCAGTAAGTTTTCATATGCAATATTTTCTTTATTGTACCTAAGCATATTATAATTAACATAATTATTTCTTCTCTCACTCATGACATATCTAGCAATGTGTTCTTAATTTTCCCAACCTATGGTATTTAATTATTTATCGACATTTTTGATTGTGGAGTGTATATACTATAAATTATTTGAAAAATTTTAAGTCTCACTTTATAAATTTTGACATCACTAATAAATGAACTGCCTTTAAAATCTTAATTCATGTTAGGTCAGAAACCCAGTGGTACCTCCAAAATGTTAGGTTGAGGGTCTGTGATCCAGTGCTGCTCAATAGATGCAAAAGACTACACAGAAGATTGAAAAATAGAGTTTATGTAGAAAGTAAATTGAAGAGAGAGAAAGCAGTAGATTCACCTCCCCAAGGCAGGGGAGGGGGCCAAAGCTTAGGTAAATAAGGCTCAGCCAGAGCTCAAAAGCCACATGGCTGGGGCAGAGCTTAACAAAAGCATGGCCCTGGCTGTTTGAGGTTGAATGCCTTTTAAACTCTCCCTTTAATGGGGGCAGGTCATTAAGGGGATTGGGAGGTTGTCTGTTTTATGTCATCATGAAGGGACAGGTAAGCACAGGTATTGACTTCATGATGATGGACAGCAGGCAGATGGGGGGACTAGTCACATGGCTGTCACCATGGTGATGGGATCTGTTTTTGTCATGAGGGTCACTAAGGGCTGATTAGGTTAACTTGGTTTCTTATGGCTGGAGGCAAATACTTGGAATAGAAAAACTAATTAGTACAAAACAAAGGGATTGTAAAACAATTATCAATAGGTACCTCTGGCAAAGGTGTTCTGTTCTAGGCTAGTGATTAGAGGGAAAGCTAGGTAATTTGCTAAAGGTGAGTGGATTGCCCGAGCCCACGGGTTCCAGACCCACCTGGGCAGGTGAGACCTCATCTCTACAATAAATCAAAAAATCAGCTGGGCGTGGTAGTGCACGCCTG